>NW_026596040.1:19841124-19898267 GCF_907164565.1 Psammomys obesus
GAGGTGAGGTGAGGTGAGGTGAGGTGAGGTGAGGTGAGGTGAGGTGATGATGCCTGCCAGATTATAGGCTGTTCCTCTTTGTTGTACCTTGCTATGGAGTTTTTGCAGACATACTTTATTTATATATGAAATGAAAGTTAGCGGCACTATGGCCAGCTCCCTTTCTTTTCTCCCCCAGAGCAGAACTACTTCAGACAATCCTTATCTGCATTGCCTGTTAAATTTAGCAAGTGTCAGGCCTGTGGTGTGTCCCTGGATGTGTATTGTATATACTTACCACCTATTGGGCAGTGTCACCTTGAAGTAATAATTGATTGAAATTGCATAATGGATTGCTGTAGCACCTGCCTGATTTTAGCTGATCTGAGAAGAATTGCAGAGTAGATGGAGTAAATATGCTAGCAAATTTGATGCCCCTATATTGATGGGTAGATTTTAGGGTTGCTCGTATATGAAGTGGGTTAAGTACTCCATCACTGACTTATAGTTTTAGGTTTATACATCAAGGAAACTTCCTTTATCATTGGCCCAGTTGGACTGACTGTGCAAGTGTAAGGAGGAATCTTTGAAAGTTCTATTTTAACTCTGGAGGGAAAGTTGGCTGAAGACTATGGGATCAGGAAGTTCACAGGACACCAGAACCTGGTGCTATTGTCTGTCCAGCTTCCTCCCACATTGGAAAGGGCAGGCTCTATCTATGCAAACACTTAGGAGCCTAATTCTAAAAGCTTTGCATTTTCTGTACCACACCTTCCTTCTCACATGGGCTCTTTGCTCATTTATTTTTAAACCTTAGTTTTAAGTGGCACCGTATACCCCAATGTGACCCAGCTTCCAGCATCCCCAAAGATTATTAGGGTAGATGGATAAAACTGGTTTTTACAGCACTAGAAAAAGCTAAGGTTCCTGCCACAGCTGCTTCTAGGGACAGCTGTTTGTCCTTTACCCCAGCTTATTAGTGAAGGGAGTGGACCTCTGTTGTTGGATTCTCTGCTCCCTACACCCTCCTGAGTTTCTCTTCTTAGCTCCCTCCCCCCACCTCCTTGCGATATCTACTATAGTTCCTATGGTTCTGCTGAAGCAGCCTAGCAAAGTCATTTTCTTAGGAGAAGTTCTGTTGGGATCCTTTACATAGTTTTTGATTTTATAACCTTGTTTAGTCATTCTAAAAAAGTTTATAATGGCAGAAGAGGTGGTGGTTTTATTATTCCACTTAAGGCCCTTCACTTCTGCCAATCATTCCTAGACCAGAGAACTCTGGTTATGAGAAGTCCTCAGGTGCTGTTTTTGAAGTCAGAAAAAAAAAAAAAAAGAATTTAAGAACCCTTATTTTCTGAAAGCAATTAAAGTTATGTATAGTTGGCTAGCAAACTAGTAAAAAAATAAACAGTCTGGATAGCTATAATTATGTCCATAGTAGAGATTATTTTTAAGTAAATAGGCAGTTATGCCAGGCAAATGTAGTAGTATTCTACATGGTCTTCTGTTTTGATTACGCTGCACAGGGTAAATGTGGATGTGGTGCCTCTTTTGTTCTTTGTGTTAGAAATAAAACACAAGAGTTTATCAAAACCTGAAGACAAAAGAAGGCGCCATTTGAGAGAGCGGAAGGAGAGGTGGAGTGTTACCGGACCTGGAGTACTGCTGTCCTAGTTTGGTGTCTATTGCTGTGTTAAACACCATGGCCAGAAGCAACGTGGGGAGCAAAGGGTCACAGTTGATCAGTTGATGGCTGAGTAAAGTTGGGGCAAGAACTCAAGGCAGAAAGGACCCCAGAGGCAGGAACTGAACAGAGGTCACTAACGAATACTGCTTACTAGCTTGCTCAGCTTACTTTTTACATAGCATGGGACCACCAGCATCAATCCTTAACCAAGAAAATGCCCTGTAGACTCGCCTAGAGGCCAATCTAATGGAGGCGCTTTCTTAGTCAAGTTTTCTCCTTACCAGAGACCCCAGCTTGAGTGCCGAGTTGACAAATACTGACTGGCACAGGGAGGGCTACGATTAAAATCACTCTCTTCTGTCCTTGCTCATGTTTTATTTACCATGACTAGCCTGGGGATCTGGTACCTACAGATCTTGACACTGGCTTCCTGTTTTCCTATTCTTGTTTCTAGCCCATTATTAATACCGAGAAATACCTGTGATGGGTTTGTGAATCAGCTGGTTTCAAAACCTTTCTGTATCACTGAATTTATTGATGTGGCCGAGAACCATTGTCGTAGATGAAGACCCTAATTATTGCCCTAGCCACTTCTTCATTTTTAAATGATCTCCATTTTCCAGCTCACTTCTTTTCTTCCTTCTCTTTGATAGCGTCTTGCTCGAACTGGGATCATTGTGACCACTAGCGAGGCTGTTCTCCTACAGCTGGTGGCTGACAAAGACCATCCAAAATTCAAGGAAATTCAGAACCTGATTAAAGCAAGTGCTCCAGAGTCTGGTCTGCTCTCCAAAGTATAGGATACTTGAAGGATCTGGATCCGCCTTCCCTCCGGGCGATGGGACTGCAAGCCAGACAAGCTCTCGTCTCTCCTAGAACTTAAAAAATGTAAAATCAACAGCAGCTCCTCCTTTGCAGCTCTTAGCAACACTTAACTAGCTAGACCGTTGGATACAAGCATTTAGTCATGTCAAGGCTTCAGGTGCTGCTCACCTTTTTTGTTTTCTAATGGGCTTTTATTTATTAGGACAAATTACCATGGAGGTGCCTGTTTTGTCTACACTATGTACTCTGACCCTATCCTTCCAAAGTGCACCCTCTAGTGAAGGTTTCTTAAACTGTGCACTTTAAATGATAATAATAATAATAATAATAATAATAATCATCTACCATAATGATTTGACTTTTCTATTGTTGTGAAACATGTGTTGTCATGTCAGTGTAGACGCAGTGTTTTCACTTCACAGGCTGACTAGCAAATAACTCCTGGATGAGAATTGACAAAGAGGAGTCTGGATCGTGTATCTGCTCCTCTCACAGTGTTGGAATTGCTGACTGAGTGAGGTACCTTGATTTAACCAGAGCAAATTATCATAAATAGTGTGTATTTGTCTTGCTTGCACTAATTTTCTCATTTCTGTTACCATCTTTGTGAATTTTCTTCCTCTGGCTAACAGTCTATGTTAATGTTCATCTTCCACCGAATGTTTCATGTCCTCATTGGTCATTTTCGTTTTGTAAACAGATGGGAGTGGTTTACAGTAATGGGTAATTGACAGAGGTATGTCCTGACATAATGCCTTTCCAGGCTTTTTGAGTGCATCTTCTGGTATACACAGGAGTTGGTGGAGAAGTAACCATTAGATAAAATGCAGTTTTAAAATACCTATGTTCTCCTGTGTGTTTCCTCTATCTGCCCTTCAAACATGGTTAGTGGTGATGTCATCAGCAGGACTCATGGGGATGACACTGTGGTCATTGTTAACCCATCAATGAGTTTATTTTCACTTAATCCTTACCAGTGCTTAAAACCCTTTTAAAAGTATATTGGGATATGTGGAACAGTACTGTCTTTGTATTAAATTAAAGAAAAGGAATTATGTGCGTGAAATTGTTTTGTTTCTCACGGCTCCATGAATACTAGTCAGCGGATTCTAATGATCTTTCAAAAAGGTAATAGATTTGGTATTTATAATCTTACAACTCATGGGAACTTTCAAAGGAGGAGACGCCTTTACAGGCTCAGACGGATAAAGTTGCTGCAGGGTGCTCCTTTTAGTGCTCTGGAAGAGTGTTTCATTCTTGGAGCCTTGGTAAGACACCACACCTGATATCTCCTTGGTGTACTCAGTTGTCAACATGTTGTTACCTCTTGTGGGTGGTCGAATGACCCTTTCACGGGGGTCGCATGTCAGATTTGTTGTACATCAGATATTTACATTAGGATTCATGACAGTAGAAAAACTACAGTTACGAAGTAGGAAAAAAAATAATTTTATGATTGGGGGTCACCACAACACCGGGAGCTGTATGGAAAGGGTTGTCGCAGAAATAGGAAGGTCGAGAATCACAGCACTGGAAGATGATTACAGAAGGGAGCATCACATAGTTTTCTCCGTTTTAAAATAACTTCTAACAAACGTAATCTAGTGTTTTCCAAACTTTTGTCACCTAGAGAGCTTGTTAAAGTACTGATTCTAGCTCTTTTGTTTCCACCTTCATTAAAAGAAAAAAAACAAAAAAGGCATTACCACTGGTAAAGCAGGGATTTTAGGAAGGATTTCCTCTTTTACACCCATGCCTCTTCCATCTCCATGAAACACCAAATGGGTGAAGTCAGTTCTGTGACCCTGGATTAGTGTCCTGTGGCTGCCCGAACAAAATGCCATAGACGCCGCGTCTCAAAGCACGCTGTATCATCTCAGTTCTGTAGTGGTCTGGGGCCTCACTGTGCTGAGATGAAAGCTGTGGTCGATCTTTCTAGATGCAAGGCTGTGATCTTTTCTAGAGTCTGTATAGGGGATGGGGATGCTCTATATCCAACAGTTCCATGCTTCCAGAATCCACTCATTGGGGTGGGAGTTGCTGTTTCTGTTTTATTTGTTTGTTTGTCCCATTACTGTATCTTCTCAGGCAAGTGTGGGTCTGGTCCTTAGGTCCTCCTGTCTGACTTTTCTTTCTTCTTCTGCCTGACCTAAGATCTCATGTGATTTAAGGTCCCTAATTAGCATCCGTATTCCACCTGCAGCCTTAATGCCCTTTGGCCACGTAGCTCGATTCCAGGCTCCAGGGACTAAGACAAGAGTATCTTTAAAGGCTGTTCTCATCACAGAAACATCAGCTGGTAAATATGAATTGAATTAAATTGTATCCAGCCCAGGAATGTAAATGCCTGGAAGCTCAGAATAATTGTGAACCCTGCCTTCTCTCTTCTGTTTTGTGAATCATGCAAAGAAGATGGCAAGGCTTTCACTTTTTAATTATGGGAAAACTGAATTGATTGTAATACATTAAGCTCTGAAATAGAAGTGTCCATGACTTCTTTTCATTGACATAAATAAAGCACTGGAGAATGTAAGCAAGAGAGGTCCAGTGTATTGAATCTCAAGGGCTCTCGGAGCAGCAAGAGGCTTCTTATGGAATTGCTAAACATCTGTGAAAGCTTAATCTAACATTAAACTGGTAACTTACTCCAGTCAGGAAACTGAATATTCTGTTATGTCCATTGAAAGCGCACATTGCTCTACTTGAGTGGGTTAATTTCATTCTTTCAAAATTATTTGGGCAAGTAGAACTTTATAGCTGGGGAGAGAGTAAAGGTTTCTCCACTCAAAGGTTTATTTTGGTTCTCTAACTGCAGATTTTAGAGGTGCAGTGTTTGGGGAGCAGATACCACTTTTCTAAACTCATACAGTAAGAAAAGAACAAGTTTCAAGACTCCATGTCCTATCCTTTTCTCTTCGCCAGTGATACGAGGGGTTATTCCTAGGCAATGCCAGGGGTTATCAGATGAACAGTAGACAAGCACAGAAAAGGCCCACACCCATCCTTTAACCTCGTTCTTTGATGAGCAAAGCTCCTGGGCTATGTTTGCCCTTTGATAGTTTCAGGTTACTCTCCCCGTTAGTCCTGCTTCTGCACTATGTATTCAACGGTCTCTGCCCTTCTTGATGGCTTTCACTAAAGTGCTGTTCCCTAACTGCTTTGAGGGAAAGAGTAACAAACAGCATGGAAACAGTGATGCTTTTCATCCTCTAGTAATTCTAAGTAGATTTGCCCTCAGGTAAATCTATGACTATTGCTTTAGCCCTTCCAGAATACTGCTGTTGCAGTTAAATTCTTGATTTGAAAAATCAACACACTAATTATCAGAATGTATATCAGCTGCTTAGGTTGAATTGAGATGAATTTTTAAATATTTGGAATTAACTCCTGAAATTCTTGCATATGCACTGTTTATATTTAACATTTATTAGTTTATGTACTGTTTATGGCTGAATGACAGATTATCTTATTAAGAATATATAGTTTCAGAACACAGATACTTGAACTTTGTGAAGAATAGAATGAACTTGCCCCATATACAAATGTGAGAAATAGTGAATATTCTATTTATTTTTCTTCCATGTGTTTTATGTCTATCATGGGGCAGAGACCCCAAGAGCCACTCAACAAAAATCGAAGTCCAAATTTGAGAGTTGTTATTAAGCCTGCTGGATACTGCCTGGAGAGAAACTGGACTCACACGGGAGCCCAGGCTATTTTCCACAGGGAGCTTTTAAAGGCAAAAGCCACATCCTGGTTGGCAGTTGCAGAGGGAAGTAGACCAAGCAAGCAGTTAACAGAAGCAGAAAAGCAACAGTTAGGTGAGGCATTTTGACCTCAAGTCCCTGTGACTTGGGTAATTGGGTTTAGCTCTGAGTTAAACCTTAGACAGCTCAAAGCAGACACTAAGACTCATAACCAAACCCTCGGCAGAGTGCAGGGAATCATATGAAAGAAGGGAAGTTAGTATGATATGGAAAGGATAGGAGCTCTACAAGGACCAAATATATCTGGGCACAGGGTCTTTTCTGAGCCTGACACTCAACCAAGGACCATCTATGGATGTAACCTAGAACTTCTGCTCGGATGTGGCCTGTGGTAGCTCAGTAACCAAGTAGTTTTCCAAAGTAAGGGGAACACGGACTATTTCTAACAGGATCTCAAGGGCAGGCTGTTTGACACCCCCCCCCCCAGGGGAGTAGCAGTCTGTTAGGCCACAGAGGAGGACTTTGCAGCCAGCCCTGAAGATACCTGATAAAACAGGGTCAGATGAAAGGGGAGGAGGTCCTCCCCTATCAGTGGACTTGGAAAGGGGCAGGGAGGAGACCAGGGAGGGAGTGTGGGGTTGGGGAGGGAATGAGGGAGCGGGATACAGCTGGGACACAGAGTTAACAAAATGTAACTAAAAAGAAAAATAAAATAAAATAAAAAAAACCTTAGACAGCTACAGCAAGGACAATATGGAGGAACGTTGACCCTGTCTCAGTGTCTGGTATGCTTGTGTGAAGGGATATACCTGTGTGCGGGCACATGTGAAAACCCAACATTGATGGCTATAATTTTCCTCATCCTCAGTCATTCTTTATCTTATTCTTGAAGGCAAATCCTCTCAGTTGTACCAGACCTCACTGATTGGGCTGTTCTAGCTAGCCAGCTTACTCTGGAGTTACATGTGTTACAAGCCACGGTGACCACCCAGAGGACTACTAAGCTTCCTGGGAAAGCACTTCACCCACTGAACCATCTTCCCAGACCTGATGATCAGTATGCTAATAGGCTTGTGGTTTTATTTGACAGTGTATATTTGATGAGGGGAGTATTAAATACCCTGCTTTTACTTGTCAATTATACTCACAAGTAGAAAAACTCAACGTGTGTTCAGCATTTATATTCTGAAAGCTTTTGACCTGCAGTGTATAACTAACTTGTTAATCTCTATGAAAAAGATAGCATAGCCCTTAAGCTTTCTGTACAGCCAATTTGAGTACAACTCGGAGAAATGTGTTCTGAGGTCATTACATTCTCAAAGCTGGGATACAAAATAAATAAACTGTAATTAATATAAAAAATTAATTAAAAATATGTGAAATTTTTAAGACAACAAAAGAAAGGGATGTATAAGAAAAGTGGGACACCATGAAAAGAACAAACCTTTGAATTATAGTCATAGGGAAAAGACTCCAAAGTAAGTGCCATAGACCAGCTCTTCCACAGGATCGTGGGGAGAAACAGAAAGAAAAAAAAAAAAAAAATATATATATATATATATATATGTATGTATATATGTGTGTGTGTGTGTGTGTGTGTGTGTATAGAAATGTAAGAAATATACAGAACATAAAATAGACAAGGCGAGAAAACAAAATCTCAAAGACATATAATAGTCAAAACACTTAAGTACACATAATAAAGAAAGTGCTTTGAAAGCTGAAAGAGGAAAAAAAAATAGTCACATATAAAGGAAAGCCCATCATGATAACAGCTACTTTTTCAAAGGAAATATGGAAAGCCAGAATAGCCTGAAGCAATGCTTTCAAAGTCTTAAAAGACAGAGAATACCAACCTACATTAATGCATGTGGTGAAACAATTCACCATAGTTGAAGGAGAAAGAAAACTCCATGTTATAAAAAGCCTAAAATTTTTATATCCAATGAACCAAACCTAAAGAAAACACAGGAAGCAATATTCCAGGCTGAAGAGAGGGATGAATATAGTCAAGACACTGTGGAAAGAAATATGGAGACATAATTGCTAAGGACCCATGAGAACATAAACACCACCAAAACTCAACAACATAGTGACCACAATTAATGCACACATTTCAATAATAACTTTAAATATTAATGGTCTCAATTCTCCAGTCAAAAGACACACTGGCCAACTGAACAGACCAGGGAACAATCAGGATATAACATGAATAAATTGTAAAAAATAAAATAACAATAAAAACAAATGTGAGAAAATGGTAAGCTATTTTATGCTCATGGATTGGTAGAATATTGTGAAAATGATTGTTTTAGCAAATGCTTTTCATAGGTTCAATGCAATCTCAATCAAAATTCCCATCTTATTCTTAACAGAAATAGGAAAAAAAATTACCTTAAAATTTATATAGAACCATAAAAGACCCAGGATAGCTAAAACAATCCGAACAAAAAGAATACAGCTGGAGGGATCACCATTCCAGATCTTAAGATGTAAGACAAAATCATCTTAATAAGTACAATATAGTACTGGCACAAAAACAGATATACATCAATGGAACATAATTTAAGACTTAAATATCAATAGACACAATTTCACTCATTTAATATTTGACAGAGATGCCAAAATCATTCTTTGGAGAAAAGAAAACATCTTTAATGAACAATGCTGGGATAACTATATTTTTGCATGTAGAAAAATAAAATTACAGTCATATTTGTCACATCGCATAAAATCTAAATTTAAATTGATAAAAGAGCTGAATATGGAACTGGAAACAGTGAAATTGCTAAAAGAAAATAGGCAGTACTCTATGTGAAACAGGTGTAGAAAAGGACTTCCTGAATAGTATTTAACCAAGGCCAACAATTGACAAGTGGACCTTCATGAAATTAAAAACTTCTACACATCTGAATAATCAATGGTATGAAAGGGAAGCCCACAGAATGGGAGAGAATCTTTGTCCTCTATAAACCTGACAGAATTAATATCCAGAATATGTAAAGAATTAAAAAGACTCAAAAAAAACCAAATGACCTATTTAAGAAATGGGCCTTGGATCTCAGCAGAGGAGTGCTCAAAAGAATAAGAAAGTGGCTAAAAAGTATCCTTAAAATGTTCATTAACCTTAGCAACTAGAAAATTGCAAATCAAACCAACTTTGAGACTTCAGCTTATCCTATTAAAATGGCAATGATCAACCAAACAACAGACAAATGTTGGGAAGGACATAGGGAAAAGGGAACCCTCATTCACTGTTGGTGGGATTGCAAACTGATCCAGCCATTCTGGAAATCTGTTATGAGAGTTGTCAAAAGCTACAAAATAAATCTACCATATGACCAGCTACATCAATTCCTTGGTAAATGGCCAAAAGATTTGACATCCTATTCCACAGACAGTTGCTTAGCCATCTCCATTTCCTGTCTATTCACAGTAGCTGGGAAATAGAAACAACCTAACTGTCCTTCAACTGATAGATGGGACTTGAAATCCATCATACCAAATGAAGTAATCCAGACCTAGATGTACACACTTCTCATGTTCTCTCTCACATGAAGGTTCTAGCTCTAAATCTTCAGATGTGAGTTCATGTCCTGTTGTTTTAACTCCAGAAAACAAGAAAGTAGAAGAGACCACTGTTGGGTTGGTCAGTGGAGGAGCAAAAGAGGGGAATGGCAGGGTGTATGTGATCTGATGGGGGAAATGGAGAAAACTAGTAGGGAACTCTCATGAGGGATGGGAGAGGGAGATAAACACAGAAGAAGGAGGATAAAATTACAATAAGAATGTTGGTAAATGTCATAAGAATTTATATTGTTAACTACTTAAAATTGTCTGAAATACACACAAGTAGGTGTGTATAAATGCATATATAGTTTATATGCTATTTTTTTCCCATTTGGGCTGACAATGCTTCCCCCAAGAGCCAAAGATGATCTAACAGAAACCATAACACCAGGCTTAAGAAGTCTTCTTTTCAGTGTTGGTCAGGGCTGGCCAAGAGACTTCCAAAACATTACAGGATATTGCCATTGCTATTGCCCTTGGGTGCTCCCTAGAAGTGGAAGATAAGTCCTTATTGCTGAAGACACCATGCACTTCAGACACAGGGCCCAGAGGTCCCTGAGCTAGAACTGACCTGAAAGCCTCCTCCCTAAGGACTATCTTTCATCGTATCAGAAGGCGTCATTCAAGCTTCCAAAAGAGGAAAACGGCGAGCAGTCCTACCCAGCTATGATGCCTGTGAACCACAGCAATGACCGGCATGGCACAATAACCTAAGGGCATCTATATTTCGCTCTGTCCAACAACTGAGCTTGTGACCCACCCAACAGAGGAAATTTATGCCTGGGACTCTGGAGACTTAGCCAACTAAGTCTGAGGGTTGGTGAAGTCATGAATCTCACCACTTTACTAACCTATATAATCCCTTCTGCATTCTAAGTAGTTGTCTTTATACCCACGGATAAGTGTATTCTCACCCCTCATCGAGGAAACTTCTCTCTGCAATAGGTGGAGATTGTTCTAGAAAACCAATTGCAATGCAGAGTTGTGGAGCCCAGCCCCAGTGGGTACATCTACAGTACAACTCCCAAACTTAATGTTTTAGGGATCACCGGGATAAGTTGGCTATGGAATTGTAAGAACCAGAGGGTTAGTAGGTTGGCTGCGATGTTGTGACTCCTAGGAATATGAGAGGCCGCACCTTATGAAGGCTCATCAACATGACTTCCTAAACATGGGCAGAACAAGGACAACAGTACACACATGATAAAGCCAATGAGGGAAAGCCAGAGCCTATGCAAAGAACTGTGGGCAATGAAGGGATGTTGAGAATGGGAGAAATAAAGGCTACCTCAGAAAAGAACACACCAATTAGCTATCCAATACCAAATCGTTGGCTCCGAAAACATACATACATGTAGCATTATACAGACTTAGCAGGTTATATTTATGTATTTAGGAGTGTGCATGTATGTTTGTATGTGTGTATGTTTGTATATATGTAGGCATGTATGTATGCAACTAATCAAAGCAGAGGCCGTTAATGTCAAAGAGTAAGGAAGCTTATGTGGGAGGGTTTGGAGGGAGAAAAGAGAAAAATAATATAATGATGACTTCAAAATATATATAATTTTAAAAGGAGAAGCTGTGCTTTTCCTGGCAAATGGAGTTAAACTATGAAAAGGCTTCTACTATGAAGGAGAGAGTTACTGACTTTGAAGATGGAGGAGAAAGCACAATTGTGGCTGTTGGATTTGGTGGCCCATGCCTTTAATCTCCACAGAGATAGACAGATCTTTGAGTTTAAGGCCAACCTGATCTATACAGTAGTTACAGAGTAAGGGGGAAATGTGGGTGGTTGTCCTCTGATGGGCTAGCTGCCTTCTAGGGAACAAACCGTAAGGAAGCTAGAACCTCTGTTGAGCCCCACAAAAATCGTTTTTTACCTGCAGGAACTCAGAAGGAAGTTCATCTTTGTAGACTAGAAAGAGGAGGCAGCTTTGCTTGGTACCTTGATTTCCCTTTCTGAGACCTAAGCAGATAATACAGCCTTTCTCAGTAAGATTCACTTTGGGAGATGTGAAGATTTGGGATTATCCTCAAGCCAAGCTTTATCCTGTAGCCCCTCTCTGAGTCCTAAGGCATGGTGGCAAACAGAAGACAATAGGAAGAGGGTAGAGGGTAGGGAAATTAAAGGAGGGGGCCTTTTTTTTAAGGTGTTACAGAGAAGCCCTTAAAATTTCTAGGAAAAGGATTTCCAGCTATAGCCTGTTGTAAGTAAATCCCCAACTGTGCTCTGTAAGAAGGCCCAATAAAGTCATTGGCTCCCCAAAGTGAACTTTGGATAGAATTGTGCCTGTCTGTCATCAGGACTTTGAGAAGAAGATTAGACATTGCTTAGTCTCCCTCTAGGAAGAAATTTTAGCAACAGTGTATATGTGCACATTGTGGCAGGGAAGTCCAAAAAAATGTGTGTGTTGGTGGGGAGGATTCCTGGAATTGGTTCTAGGTGGTTTAGAAGGTGTTTCATAAGGGAGCCAAACCAGGTCCTCTCTAAGAGCATTTCAGGCTCTTAACCTCTGCACCCTCTCTAGCCCCCTGAAAGGAAAATTTGGTGTTTATAGTTACTGTCATTAAGTTTTTATACCAGTCAGATTTATTAAATTCAGTGAACTCATGCCTTCTTGGTTTAGTCTGTGACAACAAGGTCTGCATTATTCCAAGACCATCTGCCCCGTTAGTCATGGAATCGTTAACACAAAGAAAACCTGGCAGATAGTATGGTGACAGTGTTGTTTTGATGTTTTTATTATGAAGAAAAGGAGAGGGGAAACAAAAAGCAGGGTGTCAACAGAAGAAAATAAACCTGTCTCTTCTCAATTAACTACCAGTTTGTTTCCAGGAGTCTTACTCCCCATTCTGTTAATAATACAGAACGTCTCCCTGGTAAGCTAGCTTCCTGTAGTTTTCATCACATAAAACAGTCACCGTGGAACACGCCTGTCATAGAGGAAGCTTCGTCTCTTGAAGTAATTGTTAGTTGTGCTGTGTATTTTACTGGCTTCAGATTTGCTCATTGTTCTTGCAGCTGTTCCCTTGCTCAAATGTTCCTCCCACCTCAGACAGCAAGTGCAAGAAATGAAGTGATGTGTTGGAGGCCCTACCGTTAGCTCACAGGCGTCCCTGGCTAATATATACTGAAGGGCTACCGCTTTGAATCAAGCTTCTGCAAGGTGCAAATTTTGTTTTTGAAATACAGTTTTTGGCAGCCCCAAATGAAAATATGGATTGCTTATAAATTAAAGTATTGGAAATCTGCAGGCTTTGTCCCTAAAAATAAAGACTTTTAGATGAAAACATATTTGCTACTATCAGATTTTAGTATCTGTTGCATTATATGTATGTCTTTATTCGTTTTGGTAATTTGGTAAAAACACAAATATTCTTTGCCTTGTGAAATACTCAGTTTAGTCCTCCAGCTAGTCAGGGGCATTTAAAATAGAAAACTGAATAACAAACATAAATGTGTTTCAAAAGCTATCTGTGTACTTTGTCTCAAAAAAAAAAAAATAGCATTACTGAAGGCCTTGGTAGGGAAGACAAGAGCAAGCGACTTCTCTTCCCATGCTGGAGGAAAAATACCAGTGGTTATTTGAAGGACTTTTTAATTGAAAGCATTAAAATTGCTGATCATTTTTGATAGCTTTAAACACTTGGAGAATTTCTTCTATTGAAAATATTTTTTTTTTCCATGCAATATATTCTGGTTAGTTCTTCTCCCCACCTACCCAAATCCAGACTCTTTCATTCTTTCATTAGAATACAAACAGGTATCTTAAAAATTATAATAAAATAATATAAAGTAAAAACAAACAAGAATATGAAGAAGCAAACAAAGTACCAGGAGACAAAGCATAAAACAAACAAACAAACAACAACAAAAACCACAGAGACACTTACATTCTCTTATATTTATGATTTTGAGCCTAGCCTTTAACACCTGAGCATTTCTCCAGCCCAACATTCACATTCTCACACACTGAAATCTTGTAACACTGGAAACCATATTATATATACAAAAGATGGGTGATTGGGACAAATAAATAAAAATAATGCCTGTTGGTATAATGTTCTTTTGGAATGTATACAATTTACCCTTGTTCATTCAAATGCTGATTTCTCTACCCCACTATCTAGTTTCAATCCTGACATCACATTGTTATGCTTATCCTAAGCATCACCTGTCTCAAGTTTGCGTAAATATTCCACCATTTATTTTCTGTAATTGTGAATTAACAACAAGCCAGTGCTGTGCCATGGAAAAAATAGGGTGGGACATCCTGGTCCAGAGAGGAGGAAAAAGAAGGAAGAAGAGAGAAAGAGATTGGCAGGAGAGGTCTTGGAACCATGAGGAGAGATGAACCAGACCTAAGATATGACTAAAAGCAAGTATAATGGGTGAAATCTGAGTGGTAGGAAAGTATGCGGGCTTGGAGGTTTAGGATGGAGTGACTATTGCCCAGCATTGTGCTCTAGGTTAGTTAAGTAAGTCCAGTCTCTGTGTGATGATTTGGGTGTACAGCTGGTTTAGGAATAACTGCTGTTAACTCCAGATAAATCAATACATTAATAACCCACAACAAATGCCCAAGGAACATCCAAAAATACAATTGAGTTTATTAAATGTTAGCCATCCTTTCCTGGGCATGGAGTCTGTCCTTGAGTGTGATTTATATACCCAGTGAGACTTAGTTAGAAAAAAGTTTTCCTTTGCAAGTGCTTATCCATTGGAGATAGCTTCTGGGTTAAAGATGGGAGCCTGTGTCCTTTTCCCCTCTCAGTACTGGGATCCCCACCTGGCTTGAACCTGTGCATGTTGCCACAATCTCCATAATTCGTATGTGTGTCAGTCCTGCTGTGTTTGGAAGGCCTTCTTTCCTTGGTATCCTCCAACCCTCATTTGCTCTTACCATCTTTCCACCTCCTTTGTAGGGATCCCTGAGCCCTGAGGGGAAGGATTTGATAGAGACTTATGTTTGGAAATTTCTACCCCTCAGGATGAAGAAGCCAGATTCAATGCTATCACACCTAAATTCCATTGTGGTTCTAATTCCCATGCACCAAAATGTAAACAATAAATTTATTTTAACAGATGTCTAACAAATGGCTCTCATGTTAGGAAATGTTCCTTGGGTATCTGGCACTTAGTAAATCGTTAAAGCAAATGAATGACCTGCCCAACATTGACCAGCTTGCTGGAAGAGGAAAGGATAAAAACTTTTAACTCTAGATTTTCTGCTGGAATTTAGAAAGTGGGTCTGTAGCTATTGTGACAAAATACTATTCCCCATCCTGCCTGCCTGGGAGCCACATGCCTGTCATATGTTAGGAAAACCTTTGAGCAAGTTTCAGTGGTGCTAGCAGCAGAGGAAACTTGGGAGCACATTATTTCCAATATTTTTCTTATTATACTGGACAACACTTTCTGTAATTTCAGATAAATTATAGTTTGGTTGCTTTCTCAAGACTTAGATTTTTACTTTCATTTCTTTAGCTAATTCATTGAGGAAATTTTCAAAATGCTAAATGCCACTTATGTCACTCATGTAAAAATTTTTAATCTTTGCTATTATTATTATTTCTTTTTTTAGAATTGCACTCAAACATAAAATTTTCTTAACAAGAAACAGTGCCTTCAACTCATCCAACCTCTGACTTCAAATCTTTCAGTGATGGAAGCTTATTTTATTTATTTTGAATAGTCACTGGCTTTGACAAATTACTTTATACATATTTTATCTTTTAATAAATAGATCCATGCTTATCTAAGACTGAAAGCCTTTAGCTCTTTGAAGCATCTGAGTATATTGTATATTTGGTTTAAGGTCAGTGAGATTACTTAGTGACACACATTAATTCAGATAAAAATAAGAATAGGTTCATTAATTCAACGGCAGCTGGGGTGTGCACTATGCTCCTGTAAAAGTAACTTTTATTCACCTGTTTTAAATGTCATCTCAGAGGCTTGCTGCTTCTGTCTGCTAACCTAGGCCTAATTCTAGAAGCTTCTAGCCTCCATACAATCTAATGTAGGCCTGGAATATTTTCAGCCTCTCAGACTTACTGCTGAATAAGATTACCCTTTCTAGTTCTTTAAGAAATCTGACTGGATGGTTCAATTCAGCTGGCTCAAACTCCTCTCTGATTCAATCTGGATTCTCTCAGTTTCTAGCTGAATTGTTCTCCTTGGCCTCAAACTAACTCAAGCAATCTGTTCTAATCTTCTGGTTCATTCTCATTCTCTGGCTCATTGTGTCTTCACCTCTGTCTAGCTTGTTCGTCCTCTCTCTGTAAAACTCTCCCAGTAAAAACTGGCTCTGAATTCCAGAAACTGAACTGCCACAAACTCAACTCCACAGCACTGCCTCTCAACTCACTGACTTAACTGAATTGCCTGAACAGCACTGATTAGAATTCAGAGATCTGCATACTTCTGTCTCCAGAGTGCTAGGATTAGAGGTGTGTACCACCATGGCTGCACCTATGTTTTTTATTACCCGAAACTTGCTTTGTACCAGACTGGCCTTGATCTCAGAGATCTGCTTGCCTCTGTCTCTGGGGATTAAAGGCATGTCTGTACTCTAGCTGAATCACACAGACCCAGAAGGTCTTCAGATGTGATCTCTTGCCAGAGCAGCTATGTTTTAAATTAGAATTCCTCTACATGCCCCTTCCTTGTCTTTTTTTTTTTTTTATCTCATACCAAGGAGTGTGATTTGTTTTGAGTGCTTTAAATAATATCAGCTTCCATAATGATAAACTCTCTGTGTTTTCAAGCTGAAATGAGACAGTCTTATCTGGGGTTTGATTTTTCTTCTTCTGAACTCATCACACAGCAAGCCACTGTTTTGTGGAAGCTGACAGTACACATGGCATTTCTGGATCAGAAACAAAGGACCTTGTTACTCATGTTTCTGCAAACAGATAGGGCAGCTCTCTGCTGATTTGCTTGGCTCCCACATGTACTGGGGTGAAGTTCAGTGTCATAAGGAAGCTTTTTGGGGAGTAGGTTTTACACTGAGGTTTTCTACCAAGTAATAAACAAGCCTTCTGTATGCCCAAAGGAGTTGTCACCACCACAATCAAAGCTACCTGATCAGCCCCGAGAAACAGCCTGGGTAGAATGTGTTCAGAGCCCTGACATCTTGGTACTCCATTTAAGAGCTCCAGTACCCCAAGGATTACAGAGGCATGACTTCCAGCAGACAGACATTGCCTGGAAGGTTTCTGGTTCCAGCTCATACTACAGTGAACTTCCTGAGGTAGCACTACGCTTCTCCATGGAGTGTGGATGAGTTGACAAATATCTCCCTTCATTTTACAGATATTTATATTTCCATTATCCAAAACCACAAATGTCTTGTCATGAACAGAGCACAATAGAGTGGGTTTTAAAGAATTTTAGAGGCTGGGGAGATGGCTCCGCAGCTAGGAGGTTGTCTCACTTTTCCTGAAGACCCAGGGTAACCCAAGTTTCTTCAGGTGTCTGTGGGTACTGCACTCACTCATGAACACCCTTCCAATACCCTCCCATAGACACATAAATAATGATGAAGAATTTTAGGACATAAGGGATTAAATCCAAACAAACATTAGCTACTGAGGGTCCTTTGGGTAAGTGAAAATTCTGGCTGGCAGGTCTGAGTCCCTATGCCTACTATGTATATTTATTTATCAGCTGTAAAAGAAGTATTCTAATTCTTCCTCAATTATAGTTTGCCAGCTGATCCTCAATGTTTCACTCTCAAAGCTCCCAGAGACAGCAGTCAATACTGCTATTTTGTTATTCATTATTTTTTAGGTTTTGGAATCACCTGGAGAACTTTTTTAAAATTCTAAAGCCAAGACTGTTGTTGCAAATAAATGGTACTGGGCTAATAATGTTTATTATTATTAGCTCTATAATTATTATGGTGGTATTATTTAACCTGCTACCACCATCAGTAAGACACAGACATCTGTTAGATTTTATAATTGCCTTATTTACCTTGGGCTGGGCAGGTAATCCACCCTACACTATCTCATTATTCCCCAGCCCTCATCCCATGCCATCCTCCTTAACCATTCCAATCTGGCCCATCTACTATCCATAATTCCATAAATATGTGCTTATCATTCACCTGGATTGTTCCTTCCCACACCACATTTGGAATTCTCCCCACTCCTGTCCACATGGTTTCTTTTCCACACTAACTCATCGTGGCTGCCTCCTTCTCCTCTCCAACCAAGTTTCTTCTCTCCCAAAGCCCTGGAACTTTGGCCACACCTACCTCATTCTGCCCTGCCCAGGTTTAGGCCTTTTAATCAGCCATTTCTTAGGCAAGGTTAAACTTGGGGTACATGGCTCAGAAACATTAAGAATGTCAGGGGGTACGCAATTAACAAATACAAACCACAAGACCACACTCCAACACCAGACACTACATATATAAAGTCCAAATCTCATGCCCAAAATCAAGATATGCTTGGTTTATGTTTTTGAATGCTCAGTGAATCTCAAGCCTTACTCTAGACCTAGCTGACCAGGGTGAAGAAGACCCTCGGCTCTAGATGGTAAGCCCTGCTAGGTTTAGAGGAATGCTGGTGCGTTCTTTTAATTATATAATCGAAAGTGCATCATTTAAAAAGTGAAATACAGCAAGCCTGCTGGGGAACCTTAGATGGTTGCCATGATGAGAAGCATTGCTTGATTCTGGAGTGAGAAGGACACTCAGTCCTAAGTCTGAGGAGAGTGCTGCTGCTGGTGCTCACAGCTGTTTCACATGTGTGAATGTACACACTTGTGTGAGTGTCTGCGGAGGTCAGAAGAGGCTAATGGATCCTCCGGAGCTGCAGTTACAGGCAGTTGAAAGGGGCCCCATATGGGTGCTGGGAACCCAGTCCAGGATCTCTGGAAGAGCAAAAAGTGCTCTTATCACTGAGCTATCTCTCCAGTCCATGACAATGGCTCTTAACTATCATTATACATTAGCATCATCAGAGCTCTTAAAAAACAAACAAACAAACAACAACAACAACAAAAAAAAAACATGTCCACACTTCAGCCTACCCAGCAGGTGATTTCATTGTGGCTTGTCCTTGACATGCATGTTTCAAAGAACTGCCCCAAGGGAAGGCTAGTATGCACCCAGGATTGAAACCAATGATTGCTACTGGCTCAGTTTTCCTCATTCTGTATTCTACGAACTTGTCTTCACCCAATAAACCTTTCCCCTGTGGAGTCATCCGGTCATTGTTTCATATTGAAAAAACTCACTGGAGGCTTTCTGCCTTCCAGGAAACATGTTAAATCGTATATGTTTTCTGATATTAAAAAAGCAGAATTGTTTTCTACTCTGTTTTAATTCACCCCAGCCACCATTCTTTAAGCTGTACTTAAAAGTTAGTAGGCGCTTAGCTTTAAGCAGGTAATCCTTCAGTCTGGTTTTCAAGCTAGCTACACTACAATCTCTAGTTCTCTTTTTAAAATAAGGTCAGTAGGTAGACACCCACACTGGCTATATTTTCAGAGGTCAAGGGGCAATTCTGATCAAATGAAGGGTCCACTGTTTCTCCCCCAGAGGGCTATAGTAATGCCTCTGTCAGTGAAGAGACCATAGAAAAGGGCAGACTAAATCACGCTTCATAAATCACCCCAACAGACTCCAGTTTCTTTCCTCTTGTGCTAGCCTTTGTGAGATGAGTCCACAGAATGTCAATAAAATATTGAGAACTGTACTGGTTCTTGGTCATTAGCCACACTTGGAAGGGAAATCTTTCCCCACGGGAAGGCAGTAATGTCATGTGGGTGTATGCCAAAGGTCTCAGTTTCCTTCTCTTCAAATCCAGGCAAATTGCAAAGATCTGTTAAAGCTTTGTTTTTAAAACTAGTGCATGGTTTTCAGTCACATATATTAAGAGGAAAGAAAGAAGTGAAGGAAGAAAGGGAGAGAGGAACAGAGAAAGGGAGAGGAAGAGGGGGAAGGGGAGGGAGAGGGAGAACCGCCTCTGTGAAGTTAGTCTGGCATATAACAAAAACAAGAAAGGCCTCTCTTTTAATGAACCCAGTGATCCATATCATTATGAGAGTTCAGGTTTGCTTGTTTCTGTCCCCAATAGTTACATCCTTCTGTCACACAGCCCTGTGATACACGCCTGAAAGCTAGCTCATGTGTACAGAGAAGAGTCATATGAAGGTTCTTTGGTCAAAGAGGCCAGCAAATCACACCTATCACTCAAGTCTTACAGGTGTATTTATTTACCTCTGTCATATGCTATATTTAGTTTCCAAGCATTTTGCCGGGTCAGAGGTGAAAAAGCAAAGCTAACTATTCTCTTTGGGATAAACATAAGCAGGTCCAGGAGACTTTCAAGGTCTGAGACCCAGAAAGTCTCAGTAAAATTTCATTTATCCAGATGCATTTACAGCCTAGTCACTCCCTACTGTCTGTGCTACCAGGTCTATGGCACCCCCTCTGGGCATGATGGGGGAATAAGACTCTCTCATACTTCCATCATACATGCATGCATACATACATACATACATACATACATACACACACACACGCACACACACACACATGCACACATATATACCTTTATTTGCAGAGAAGTTCCTTCGCATGTGGCACTTACATTTTGGTAGGATCTCAGCTTTCATCTTATAAAATGGATTGGATGTTTTAGGAACCATTTGAAAAGAATGAAAACAGTCCATCTCCCATGACTAAGGTACTTCTACCATCTGGAACCTATTTAATGATAGATCCTTCGAAGTGTTTATTCCAAGTTTTCTACTGTTCTGTCTTTCTTATAGTAAACAGTAGATACTGAGACATATTGGCCTTTTGTAAGTGCCTAATTAGGAATTATACGAGATTTCCCTGCTGAATGCAGCCTTCTAAATTACAATTTCATTTGTTTTAATGAGGTACAGAGTTGTAGATTTAACCTTCTTATCTAGCGGCAATTCAGCTTTAGTCAAAGCTTTTCAGGTTCTCTTCAGATTATGAGATAATAACAGAATATGCAAGTTCTCACAACTTGTAGTGAAAAGAGCTAGGACAATGGAGGAAATGAAGATTCATTGTTTTTAATACAAATGTAGATTTTGGTTTGGTTTGGTGTTGGCCTTTTTTTGTTTTTTGTTTTTTTGAGACAGAATTTCTTTGTATAGCCTTGTCTGTCCTGGACTTCTGAGTGCTAGGATAAAAGGCATGTGCCACCAAGGTTGGCCAAAAATAACAGAATTCTCTCTCTCTCTCTCTCTCTCTCTCTCTCTCTCTCTCTCTCAATCTCTCACTCTTTCTCTCTCTCTCCTGAGACAGGGTTTCTCTGTTTGTAGCCATTGCTGTCCTGGACTCAATTTGTAGATCAGGCTGGCCTTGAACTCATAGAGATCCACCTGCCTTTGCCTCCCAAGTGCTGGGATCACAGGTGTGCAGCAACACACATCCTGCTCTGTTTTGTTTGTTTGTTTGTTTGTTTGGTTGGTTGGTTGGCTGGTTGGTTGATTCATTTTGAAACAGGGTTTCTCTGTATAATAGCCCTGGCTGTCCTGGATTCTTTTTAGTCCAGGCTGGCCGTCAACTCACAGAGATCTGCCTGCCTCTGCCTCCCCAAGTACTGGGATTACAGGCGTGTACCACTGTCCCCAGCTAAGAATGTGATTTTGATTAAGATTATTTACTTATATTCAATAGAAAAAATATTTATACAATATATTCAGATAACATTTGCCCCTTTTCCAACTTCTTGCCAATCCTCCCACCTCTCCACCCATCCAACTCCATGCCCTTTCTGCAAACACAAAACACCAAACAAAACCCCCAAAGAAACAAAGAAAAAAACTCAACACACACACACACACACTCACACACATGTACACACACATCGCAAACACACAAAATCAAAAACCATAATAGACAAAATAAGACAAAAATTTACCAAACAGTACAATATGAGATAAAAACAGAAAGTCTAAAATGATACCCTTCAGTTCATTTTGTTTTGGTCACTACTGCTAAGCATGGGTCCTACCCTTAAGTGCAGTTAATATACCAGTGGGGCTCCACTGGAGAAAACTGAATTTTCTTTTGCAGCTGCCAATTACTGATAGCTTCTTCATTAGTGGTGAGAGAGCTTGTCTACTTTTCCTTCTCAGCCTGGGACCCCATCTGACTTAAACCTGGGTGGGCCCCCTGTATCCTGCCACGGTCTCTGTGAGTTTAATATGTACATCAGTTCTGTTATGCCTGGAAGACATTGTTTCCTTGCAGTCATCCATCATCTCTGGCTCTTACGGTTAGTCAGCCTCCTCTTCCTTGTGGCTCCATGATCCCCGAGGGAAGAGTTGAACGTACCAAAATCTGTCAGTCTCTGCTCGTTTCCCAGTTGTGGGTCTCTATGTTAGTTTACAAAATCTGCCACAAGCGGAAGTTCCTGGTAAGAGCTGTTCTTCAGGTTTGCAGAGAGTCACAAAGGAAAGGAGATGGGCTAAGAAGTTTTGCTAAGAGATGTAGTCTGAAGAACTAGGTAGTCTTTGAATCTGCTCAAGAGGCTGAGTCCCTAGAAGGTATCTGCAAGCTAGGAGAAGGGGCTTCCGGTGGTAGTCCACAGCGTGACTAATGGTAAATCTGGAGGAACAAGAATAGAGGACAAGAAGGAGGATGGAAGTCCTCTACTTGAGTCCCAACCTCATGTGGCAGCTATGAGTCTTTGGTGGAGAGAGGTCCTTTGGCCAGTGGAGTTACAGAGGATTAGAGACAGGCTAGAAGGAAACACCACAATGCTGCTGGGAAGAACTATTAGAGTCTTGGGTCCTCACGAAGAGGCCGAGTACCTAAGGGATGGGGATGTCTTGGGAGCAGGGGAGCAGGCAGGTGTGCTGAAGCAGGACTAAGACTAAGTCTACCTAATATACTAGTAAAAAGAAACACCCTAAAACTTAAAAAAAAAAAGTTTAACAGATGATTCTCATGTACACAGGGTTATAGATTATTGACTTGCAGTATTAGTTGATTCAAATCTACTATCATATTTAGAGTTAGTAAAATGTTTTCTAAGATATAGACAGTTTAGACAGTAAACAAAGTTCTCCAGAGTTAAAAATAAATGTTTAGACACTTAATCTTACAAGATTCATTTGGCAATTTTGGGAAATCTTTGTACTTAGATACAATACAAAAATAATTAGAAAATGTGGGTGACAAATAAGGTTGCAATAATGAATTTTATTGAGTAATATTTTGGTATTTTAGGATCTGTTAGAATGTGAATTATTGGAAAACTTACCAGCAGGTGGTAGCACCAGTCAATGAATACACCATCCGTTCACGAAGAAAGCAATTCTGAGTGGATTACTGGCTGCAAGATCAGTTACATTCTATGATGTCAGAATTTGAGTTGGAACTTGGCAGGCCAGATCCCTGACCCCAGCTGTGCTATGTGTAGTACCCATCTCTTTAGAAAAAGTGTTTAGCCATGTAGTGCTTAGATATAAGGAAACTTTACACAGTAACTCTTCTGGCTTGCATTGGTTAAAAAAGAAGAACAAATTGTTGGTAGATAGTAAGAGAAAGGAATGGTGCTGTTTAGACCAAGCCACCCTCTCCCCCTTATTTTCTCTTTTCATACCCTCTCCCTAGCTTATTTCTTTCTTTGTATTTATACATTCCCATTAGGGACAATATAATCACCACTTATAGTTACTGAATATTTACTTGGTGAAAAGAAGTAGGTGACTGGTCAGAGAATTAAAAACAAATAAACAAAAAACACTAACACTAGGGGCTTCTAAAGATGAGAGACTTTTTTTTTTCTTTGTTCAACAGATTTTGTTCATCTTATACAGTAGACATGGCTACAAGGGAGACAAGAAACAGACAATTTTTAAAGCTGTATTTTTCCCGGTGATCTATAAGCACAAGCAAATGTGAATCAAACACCAGGCCAGAAAAGGGAGCCCTGACAGGGAATGTAGGAAGAGGTAGATATTTGGAAGAGATCTCTTCCCCAGCTGGAAGAGATCGGCTGTGAGGTGCAAACAGCACAGGGTCTCTAGTGGAGGAAAGCACACTGAGAGCTGACATTTGAAGCTGAGATGGGAGGGCAGAGTACCGAAGGGTCTAGGTTTTTGCATGACCATTGACAAGTTACTTCAATTTGTTTTGCTTCTTGGTTGCCTTATCCAGATAATGAAAATGATAGTAATCTAGTTTTTAGGGTTATACTGAGAACTAAATGCAAAATTTAGTACACACACACACACACACACACACACACACACACACACCTCTGAAAAAGGCAATAGAAAGCTGATTTTCCCGAGATATGTGAGAAATATAGGAGAGCAGTTTTAGGGCGCCAAAGTTTGGATGTTGAGTATTGGATTTATTAGTGCAGAAACGGGAAGCACAGGTCCTCGCAGAGCGGTGTCAGGAGAAAGATACATCAACGGCATCATAGCAGCTGTTCCCAGGCTGCTTTAACACAGAGTAAGTGAAGGCATGAGGGGAAAGATATCTCAAGAGTACAGATATGAGGTAATGTGAGCTTGGGCTTGGGTAAGGGATTTGGAAAGATGATTATAAATTGGATGAGAACAAGAGGGAGAAAACCTTCAAATTCTAGCAACATGAGCCTGGGGAATTGGGAGTAAGGTTGTACCTTTGGCAAAAGGTTTTTGTTTTGTTGTTGTTGTTGCTGCTGTTGTTGTTATTTTTAATATGCCTGAGGAAAGCAAATGCAAGCATTTTATGGGAAAGTGCCAGTAAGAAGACACAAACCATCAGGCGGAAGGGTCCAAGATCAAGGCTGAACATTTCTGTTGGGGATAATCTGTTGACTTTCAAAATGTTCATTGAAACCAGATGCTCCTACTAAAGGTAGTAGGAGAAAGTGGAACATTAAAATAAAGAAAAAAAATCCATATAAAAAGATTCCAAGAAAAAAAATATCCTGAGGGCTGATAGGAACATTTGGACAGTGAAGCACTTCCAAGTGTCACAGTACGCCAAACTCTGTGTACATGAACTTGGAAGAGCAACTTCCTCTTCCTGTGCAGAGATTTTCCCACGTCCTTAAAGTCCTACATTTATTTAACAAAGCCATGGATGGAATCAAAAGAAAATTCCTATTTGCCAGCATATAATAAATTAAGATCTGGCTGAGGACCTATGGAGTAATGACAAGAGCAAGCATTTCACTTTGTGTTAAATGGGGTTTGCAGTGTAAAATGTGTGGACTATGTCCCCAGAACAAGCTGACCACCCATGAAACATTGGGGGGGGGTAGAAATACTACTCAGGGCCTCCAGGAAGAGTTCCTGTGATCTGTGAGGTACAATGTTAGAGCACTATGTCACACATATTTTTAATCATGTCTGCAACATCATGTTATCATATTTTCAAGTTGAACTGTGATCCTTAAGCACTTCAAAGAAAATCATTTTAAAGACAGCTTTACTACCATCTAAAAACATATAAAAATTTACCAATTTATCCAATATATTTATTCTAATAAGCACTGTAGTTCTGCAATAGGACATTTCTATGCTTATAAAAAGCTCTCTACACTGCCCCTTTGTACCACAACATCTGTTCCTTTCTCTGGTCTCTGGAAATCACCATCATCTTCTCATTCAGCTGAATTAAACTTTTCTAGAATCTTATATTGATTGAATTATGAAGTTCTGGGTCTGATTTATTTCATCTATCATCTGCTTT
This sequence comes from Psammomys obesus, assembly GCF_907164565.1. Lineage (NCBI taxonomy): Eukaryota > Metazoa > Chordata > Mammalia > Rodentia > Muridae > Psammomys > Psammomys obesus. The sequence continues at coordinate 19,866,594 of NW_026596040.1, forward strand.
TAAAATTCATATGTGTGGTCTAGTATGATGATGTATGTCTACCATCCTGGCGTTTGGTAGGCTGAGGCAGGAGGATCATGATTTTTGAGGGCAGTCTAGACTGCATAGTGAGTGGAGGCCAAGGTGGTCTACATAGGAGACCCTTGTCTAAAAAATGAAATAGAATTTACCTGCAATACATATTTAAGCAGTCTTATTCCCAGCCCCATTTTATTAATCACCATACTTTATTTAGAAGTTTATAATATCCCTGACATCTTCTTCCATGATTCGTTTTAAAATGTCATGTTATGTTTAGTTATCTATAGCTGGTCTTTTACTATTTTGTGGGTTCTTCTTTTCCTAATCTTTATCTCTACTCTCACTAGATAGGAAAGAAAGAATAATAGAGTAGAGAGAGAGACAGAGATCTCTGAATCTAATTTCTTTCTCCTTGTAGTTCGTCTTTGCTACTATGTGTGTTATTCCTTTTCCTACCCTTTATCCCACTGATTTCACCCCCTATCATAATATATAAGAGAAAGGATAGAGGGGAGGGAGAGAAATAGATATCATTGAATCTAATATTTTTTCTTGTTTTTTTCTTTGAGTACAACTACTAACAAATTGCAACCAGCCACCCAGAATGACCAACAACCAACAACCTCATTTTTTAGGGTTCTAGCATTTATATACTCTCTGAAAAGTTCCCAGAATTCCAAGCATCACACAATCACAGAAACATTCTGCATCTAGCAAACCGACACCTCTGCTAGAGCACGAGGCAAAACACAGTCAGCTGCTGCAATGCAGCCCTATAGTCAAATACTGGGATTTAAGTGAAAACACATTCTTATACTATTTCTGTGTTTCTAAAGAATCCAAAATTCCATAATTGTCATTATTATTATGCTGATTGGAGATGAGTGTTTTAAAGATTCCCATCTAAAACTACAGGATCTGAGTTAACTAGTCTTTTTCACTCTACCCAAAATACCCAAGACTTTTGAGGTTGAGATATGAGGACTTGTTTTAGCTCAAGGTTTCAAAGAAATCAGCCTTTATTTTCTTGGCCCTATGCACTTGGGTAGGACATCATGGCTGTGTTAGTGTGTAGCCAAAGTTTTCACATCATGGCAGACAGGAAATAATGGAAGACATAGGAGGGTGGAGGGCTGAGAACAGATATCCCCAAGTAACCTCAACTCCAGTGACCTACTTTTAAAGATACACCTGACTCCCTAAAGATTTTAGGGCTTTTGAAAGCAATGTTCTCAGTAGGGAACCAAAGCACTGCATACACAAGGCTGTGGAGGACATTTCGTATTCAAGTAACATTGCTGTCTAATACTGAAAATTGTATGTAGTCCAAGAGTTCCCAAAGTCAAAACTTCCAGTACTTTTCAAAAGCTCATATTCAGTCTCTCCTGAGGCTCAAGGCACTGTTGCTTGTGAGCGCCTGGAAAATCTCCAAGTCACACACTTCCAAGACAGAAGGACCCAGTGTAAACATACTTTCTAATCTGTCTAGATTGCTTTCCTGTGTGGTCTTGAAAGTGATATGTCTTCTCTAGCTATTGGAGAGGGTGTCCTGTCATGTCTGTTAGGTCCAAGGAGTCTGCCGTACAGCTTAACTCTGCTAGTGTTCTGGGTGATGCTTCTATTGCTGAAAGTAGAGTGGCAATGTCCTCAGCTATGAGGCTTATATCCCACGTCATATTTATCAGTACTTCATATATTTGGGCACTCTAATAGTGCATGCATACAAACTTAGAGTTGTTATTTATTCTTGACAAAGTGGCCATTTTTTTTTTCATTATATAGTGTCCTTTCTGTCTCTTTTGTAGCTCATATCATAGTCTTTCTTTGGGACTATTTATCTGTATCCTTTTGTTTTGGTCCCTTGCATTTTTTTTAAGTTTTTTTTTTTTATGTGCATAGTGTTCTTTCTTCATGTATGTCTGTGCACCATGTGCATGCTTGGTGCCCTTGGAGGCAAGAAGAGGGTTGTCAGAGCAACTATGAGCTGCCATGTAGTGCAGGGTATCAAACCTGAGTCCACTGGAAGAGCAGTTGGCACTATCAACTACTCATCCATCTCTCCAACCTCCTTTAGGATTTTTGATGCCTGTCTTATGAACACTTGTATATACCCTTGAGTTTGTGAAAGAAGTCTTCTGATTATGAGGAGCTATTTCGAAAGGATAGCAACTTCTCACTTATTATTACTGCACATTCTTTCCGCGTTTGGCTGTATGTAAGTTGGTAATTATTTTTTGAGATATGATTATTTGTGCCTCCATAATGGCAGTTTTGGTAATATAATTAAACTAAATATTTTATAACAAAGTCTACAATTTTAAAGTTAATAGTTGAGTGGCATTGTTTACAAAAGGGTATTGTATTCAATATTTTTAAAAATAAAGAAGGCATAAAACAATTAAACATCGTCCTCACTGCATATCCCTAAGATAAGGGCTGTTCAGCAAATTAATGTCACCAAATTAATGCTTTACTGTAGTGTCACCAAATTAATGCTTTCCTCCTGAAGCTTGTCAAAGTAGTTTGTTAATCCTGAAAGTTTGTCTAACATGACTAAATATGTTTACCAACTTTGAGAGCCCTTATCAAAAGGGGGTGGTAAAAAAAAAATAGTCTTCTTGGCTATTTCCTTACCAGAGTCCAGGGGCAGCTGAGATGAAGTTAAGAATATCATCAGACGACCTCATGACACATATCTGTGTTCACCACTGGCCACCATGGTTTTAAGATGAATTTGGGCACCTGATGCCAATGATGAGATTTAGATATTAATAACAGACATTACAAAGCATCCAGTTAAGATAGCTCATGCTATAGATGTCTCGTCTTTATTTGGAGGGGATAATGAATCTCTCAAGCTCACAAGAATAATCAGTTGCAAGACAAGCCCTCCTTCAGGGTCCACTTTATTTTTGATTTGATAATCTGGATGCATTCTGCTTCATGGTCCTGTGTAGAATCGACCCTCATTGTGACTCATAGATTAAATCCCTTCAGCTGCAACATCGATGTTTGTTGTTTGTTCTTTTTGTTCTGCTGGGTAGCCCAGGTGGGCCATGAGCTTCTGACTCTCCTGTCATTCCCTCTCAATTGCTGGGATAACAGCTCTGTATCACCTCATCAGCATCCCAAACAGAGGGATACGACCTTGTGTGTGTGTGTGTGTGTGTGTGTGTGTGTGTGTGTGTGTCTATGTGTGTATCTCTGAGTGTATTTCTAAATTTTACTCTCAGATATTAGCTTTCACAGATTTTATCATTTATTATGTTTTAATATTATGATATTTCTCTGAATTTGGGGGATTTTTTTTCTTCTGTTTTTCAATTTGTTTCCAGGGCAAGTACCTCAGTTGCTTTAAAAATTATGTGTCTGTTGGGGCTCTGTATCTCCCACTATTTGGCAAATATATATATATATATATATATTGCCTTCATATATGTATGTATATTAGGAAGCTTCTGCTGTATTAGGTTTCCATACCAACCCCAAATGACTGTTAATTTTATCTGTATCTCCTCATATCATCACCCTCACAACTGACCAAGGATTGGGTTACATCTAAATGACTTGTTGGACAAAGGAATCCTATGCGAATCCCCAATCAACCCAGGCTGTTGCCAAGATGATAGGCTGCTCTCCACAACTGACAATAAGGCCTTATTGCTGAAGACAACCACAACAGCACAACTCATTGAATATGGAGAAGCTGAGCTTGTGCCTACATAGAGTCTTCATCTGTGTGTTCTAGTGTCTTTGGTACAGGAAGATACTCTGAAAGCTATCCAAAGAGAAACATAAACACCAGTCTAGCCACAAACACTTTGATCTACAATTGTGTCTTCCCTGTAAGATACTCTAAGGCAATGGTGTCACAAAGCTTATGGCAATAACCAACCAATATCTGATTTGACTTAAGACCCACTCCATTAGATGGAATCCATACCCAACACTGCTTAGATGACTAAGAATCTAATCTAATCTCACCATAATCTATCAGGTCTCATCAGTACTGGTTTTTTCTCTTCCTCTGTGGACTGGTAAGGCTAATCCACCCTCAGGTGGAGGTGATCCAAGAGCAAGCCCATGAGTTCATGTCAGAGATGGAACCTGGTCCTATAATTGGGGAACCCTCTTGGATACTGAGCTGCCTTGGGCTACTTTTGTGCAGAGGTTCTAAGTTATTTCCATGCATGGTTCTTGTTTGAGGTATCAGTCTCAGAAAAGACCCCTGTGCCCAGATTTTTTGGTTCTGTTGCTCCACTTGTGGAACTCCTGTTCCCTCCAGGTCTTTCTATCTCCCCCTTCTTTCATAAGATTCCCTGCACTTTGCCCAAAGTTTGGCTATGCATCTCAGCTGGGTACCCTGCTGGGTGGAGTCTTTCAGAGGCCTTCTGTGATAGGCTCCTGTCCTCTTCTGTTTTCTCCCTCTTCCAATGTCTCTCTTATTTGCCTATCTGAATGAAGATTGAGCATCTTACCCAGGGTCCTACTTCTTGCTTAGCTTCCTTAGGTGTACAGATTTTAGTATTATTATCCTATAGTATAAGTCTAATATTCACTTATAAGTGAGTATGTACCATGTGTGTCTTTCTACTTCTGGGATACCTCACTCAGGATGATCTTTTCTAGATCCCACCATTTGCCTGCAAATTTCATGATTTCTTTGTTTTTAATTTCTGAGTAGTATTTCATTGTGTAAATGCACCACAATTTCTAGGGAAACAACAAACACCCTTCACAATAGCTACAAAGGATATAAAGTACCTTGGTGTAACTCTAACCAAGCAAGTTAAAGACTTGTATGAAAAAAAACTTTCAGTCTCTGAAGAAAGAAATAGAAGATATCAGAAGATGGAAACATCTCCCATGCTCATGGTTTGACAAGATTAACATAGTAAAAATGGCCATCCCACCAAAAACAATCTACAGATTCAATGCAATTCCCATCAAATTACCAACACAATTCTTTACAGACCTTGAAAGAAAAAAATCTCAACTTCATATGGAATAACAAGAAACCTGAAATCGATAAAGCAATCCTCTACAATTAAAGATCTTCAGGAGGTATCTCCATCCCTGATCTCAAGCTGTACTATAGAGTAACAATTATAAAAACTGCATGGTACTGGCATAGAAACAGAATGGTAGATCAATGGAATCAAATAAAAGATCCAGAAAAAAACCTCAGCCACTTATGGTTAATATTTTTTTAAACTTTTTTTTTTATTAATTACACTTTATTCATTTTGTATCCCCCCATAAGCCCCACCCTTCTCCCCTCCCGATCCCACCCTCCTTCCCCTTTTTGCATGCATGCCCCTCCCCAAGTCCACTGATAGAGGAGGTTCTCTTTTCCTTTCTGATCTTAGTCTATCAGTTCTCCTCAAAAGTGGCTGCATTGTCCTCTTCTGTGGCCTGGTAGGGCTGCTCCCCCCTCAGGGGGGAGGTGATCAAAGAGCAGGCCAATCAGATTATGTCAGAGGCAGTCCCTCTTCCCATTACTAGGTAACCCACTTGGACACTGACCTGCCATGGGCTACATCTGTGCAGGGGTTCTAGGTTATCTCCATGAATAGTCCTTGGTTGGAGTATGAGTCTCTGGGAAGTTCCCTGTGTTCAAATTTTCTTGTTCTGTTGCTCTCCTTGTGGAGTTCCTGTCCTCTCCAGCTCTTACTATTTCCCACTTCTTACATAAAATTCCATTCACTCTGCCCAACAGTTGGCCATCAGGCTCAGCATCTGCTTTGATAGTCTGCAGGGCAGAGGCTTTCAGAGGCCCTCTGTGGTAGGTTCCTAGTTTGTTTCCTGTTTTCTTCTTCTGGCTTTCAGAGGCCCTCTGTAGAAGGTTTCTAGGTTGTTTCCTGTTTTCTACTTCTTATGGTTAATATTTTTAAAGACATTGAGTATCTTTTAACACATAATGCACAGTCAGCAACTTCCTAGTTACTTGACTGCATTTCTAGTTATTTGCTTTTATATTTTCAGCAAAATGTGATGTACCTAAAGAACTGATTATCTCTTTGTGAAGTATGTGTGCTGATATATATATGTGTATGTGTGTGTGTTTATGAACATATTACAGGTATTACATATATATGTTTTTGTTCATGTTTGTACGAAAATGTTCACACATGAGTTTGAATGTAAAATGTTCCACAGCATGCTTGTGGTGGTCGCTGGATAACTTGTGGAAATCAGTCCTCTTTTCATCATGGGACCCAGGGATCAAACTCATATCATCTGGTTTGACAGCAAATGTTTTACTTGCTGAGTCATCTCCTTGGCCCTATTTATAAAACACAAACAAAACACCACACAGAACAGCTTTATCACCCTATAATCCATATAACACAAAGTTTACCAGCATAAGTGCAGTTTAATACCTAGGGCTGTGCAACTATCCCCAGCATCTAATTTTAGAACATTTGCATCACTCCTAAAAGAAACCTTGCACTCAAGAGCAGTGTCTGTCCTTTCACACTCCTCTCCACTCTGCCTAGGTATCTGCCCCTTTCTCTTTCTGCAAACAAGGCATTTAGCTTTCTCCATAGAGGGCTTAAATTCCTGTTCTGGACAGTTCTTCCAAATGGGTGCCTAGTATATGTGATTATTTTGTGGCTGGGCATCTTTCATTTACCTTATTTCAAACCCTCATGCATGTAGCATGTATCAGCTCTTCATTCTATGTTGACCACAGTAATACTCTGATGAGTGTGGATACCATAGCAACTTACTCGTTCTTCAGCTGGTAGGTGTGTGGGCTTATTTATTCATACTTTGTCTTCATTTAAGAAAATAGTAATTTACTTAGTTGGGAGAGACTCAGGGTCGGAGGGCAACTTTGGGGAGTTGGTTCTCCCTTTTTTACTATGTAGATTCTGGGAATTGAACTCACATTGCTCGGCTTGTGGATAAGCACCCTTACTGGTTGAGCCCTCTCACTGGCCCTTTGCCCTTGCTTACAAATTTACTGCCAATTTCTATTGCTTTTTAGAGTGTTGGGCCTTTTCTTGGCCCTAATCCAGTCCGGAGAACCCTAATCCAGGTTCTCAAGGTGAACTGTGCTACAGCCGATGGTCATTTTGGAGGCTACTCTAAGACACAGGAGCACAGCTCCGACTTCACCTTTGAACTTGTGGGCCACACTTCTCAATTCCCATGGAAGATCTACATGCTGCTCTGTATTTACCAAGTTTCCTTCTCACCCACAACACATCATAGCCTATGGCAGCAGCCTTGCTGTTCATGGAATCGTTGTCACAAAAGGTCTGCCTTCATTTCATTCCAAAAACTGTTGTTTGCATTTCAGGTTACATTTTAATACTGTATACTGTGGCCTTGGTCGTTTCCAAATTACCCACAACAGGATTAATTAACGTAATTAATTGAAATAAATTCTCATCATCATGGTTTAGGAAAAACTGTGTACTTGAGTGACAACAGAAATGGGAAGAAATGACTAAGAAAGGGAAAATTTGTGTCATACTTATATTTTGTGTGTAATTAGTTTGGAATCTGTGAATTTAAACACCAAGCATTGACCATCTCTTTTCACTGAAGCCCTTCAGGCTCTCCCCTCCTCTTCCTGGAAAAGTCCCAGATGTGCAGTGACTTTTCCACAGTCCAGTCTGTAACTTGTGCGTAACTATCAGACAGTATGCTCACCAGATTCTTGTCATCGAACACACATTATCTTCTCATTTTCCACTTAACCTTCAACTATTTCGCCAGATTTTGGAAAGGAGTCAGCTTTCACCCCTCATTAACCTCTTCAGTCCAAAGACCCTAGTGGAGTGAAATATTACCAACAGTTGTGCCTTAGCAGAATATATTCCCGCCAGAGATAGTCCACTCTGGATTTGAGCACAAATATTCTGTTGTCTAAACTTTAAATACTATCATGGCTTTTTATTTCATTTTCAAAGAAAGATAAATTTTACAAACTTTTCCCTGTCTTTACTTTGTTCTTATGCCAATCCTTAAATAATTGCCAAAATATATTTTTTTTTAAAAAAAATTACAGACTGATTAGCCCTTATTTCCTCAAGGGGGAAAAAAAAAACTATCTTTCTTGGCTTTCCCTCTTTGTTCTTTTTCATATCGAGATATTTATCAAACCTGTTTATTCTTCTACAATCTCATACATATGTTTTATATAATATATCCTACTCTTGGTGTTTCAGGTCTTCCCTTATCATAGAAAATTCACCCTTCAAGACTGTGCTTAATGGAACTGGAAAAAAAAATAAGGCCAGACATACCTTTGTTATGTATTTTCTCATTGTTAGCTCAGAACATGCTGGGATTAAGCCTAAATCATTTAGATACATCTCTGATTATTATCTTTCTCCTGAAAAGAGTAAAGGACACCTCATTTGTTTCATCAAGTTTGTAAGAAAAGATGAGATATTTTCATCCTTTTCAATAGGAATCAGCAGAGTACATTCTCCGTGTGTCACAGCAATGGGGATTGCATACCTTGGACACATGGAAAGTGTAGCTATGTATATGTAGACTAAACAATAAGGAACTTTAAAATACAGAAATATTGAGGTTAAGTACACACTTATTTTTTTAAAACATAGGTTTCAGTTCTTTGTTTTTTAACTGTGATTTTCATAATAATAGAACATTTTGTAACTGTTTTGGTGCATGGGTATGCTTTGGGTAGTATATAAGCCAGTCTAACATTAATTCCCATAGCTAAAAATATTCAAAATCTTCTTAAGATATTTTTAAATTTTAGATGCATTGTTGTTACCCATCCTAGTTTCCAGTGGCCCATGTTTATCAATGTTCTTTATCTTTCCTCCACCCAACTTCTGGTGTACATCATTCTCTCAACTTCCATGAAATCAAACATTTAGATTTCTACATTTGATTTGCACCATGTGCTACTTATTTCTCTTTTGAAAATGTAATAATTTTTATTTTATTTTGCATTTCTCTTTTTTCTTTTTTTAAAAAAATTATTCATTTTATATTCTGCTTATAGCACTCTCCCTTATCTCCTCTGGGTTCTACTCTCCTACCCTCTTGCTCCTAACTCCCTCCTTTAGTCCACTGAAAGGGGGAGAGTCCTCCTTCCCTACTATCTGACCCTAGCCTATAAACTCTCATCAGGACTGCTTGCATCCTCTTCCTCTGTGGCCTGATAAGGCTGTTCCACCAGGGGAAAGTGATCATAGAGCAGGTAACAGAGCTCATGTCAGACACAGCCCCTGCTCCACTTATTAGGGAACCCACATGGAGACTGAGCTGCCTATGGGTTACATCTGAGCAGGGGTCTATGTCCTCTCCATGCGTGGTTCTTGGTTGGTGCATCAGCCTCTGTAGGATCCCCTGGACCCAGATTTGTTGTTTATGTTAGTCTCCTTATGTAGCTCCCGTCCCTTCCTGGTCCTTCTATTTACCTACTCTTCCATAAGACTCCCTGTGCTCTACCATATAATATGGGATAAACATACTGAAATCCACAGACCTAAAAAAGCTAAATAAAAAGGAGGATCCTAGGGAGGATGCTTAACTCTCATTAAGAAGGGCAAACAGTATAGACACTGGAAGCAGTGGAAGAGAGGGAACATGATGAGAGCCTACCATAGATGTCTTTTGAAAGACTCCACCCAGCAGGGGATCAAAGCAGATGCTGAGACTCAGAGCCAAACTCTGGGCAGAGTGAAGGGAGTTTTGTTTTTCAAGTTTCTCTGTGTAGCCCTGGCTGTCCTGACATTCATTTTGTAGACCAGATAGGCCTAGATCTCAGAGATCCACCTGCCTCTGCCTCTGCCTCCAAAATTCTGGGATTAAAGGTATGCACCGCCCCACAGATGATTTTAGCTCCCATCAAGTTGACATAAAACTAGTTAGTACATATTTGTTATGAAGATTGGATAGCTTTGCATGTGTAGAAGACAGGCTTGTCTGAACAATGCCACAGGAAATTCATTTGACATTGTCTGTCTTCACCCAATAATTTTACAATATGATTTCGTCTACCTATTGTAGGTGTTACTTTTTAAACTTTATTTTATTTGGGGTTCTTAAGTGCCTCTGCCTCTGTCTCAAAAGAAGCCCTCTTTTGAGTTATTGAGAAAGTTGTCCAAGAGACTCTCAAACATCATAGGCTATTGTCATTGCCTTTTGTTGCCCACCAGAAATAGAAGGCAAATATCTATTGCTGAAGACTTCATACAATTCAGATACAAGGCTCAGAGGCCACAGAGCTATAACTATCCTGACCGTTATTCTTAGTGCCTAGTTCTTCACAGTTTGTTTGGGGCTATATTTTTATCTGTTCTGACCTGAAAGCTTCCTCTGTAAAAAGTAGATTTTTTGATACCAGAAGATACCACACAATCTTCCGAAGGAATGAAGCAATCAACAGTCTTATGCATCTATGACATCTGTGAACCACAACAATGACCAGCATGGCACAGTAACCATAAAGGCACGAGTGACATGTATACCTTGAAGGTAACCAATAACTCTTCAATTGATTGTAAGACCCACTCAGCAAGCAGGAAATCATGCTAGGTACTGTATATATAGACAGCTACCCAAGGCTAGTAAAGTCATGGATCATGCAGGAGAAACTACAACTGCCACTTTACTAAGCCAGCATAATACCTTTCTGTTTGTCCTTATACTCAGAAATAAGTGTAGTCCTCACAAGGGAAGTCTTTGCAACAGATAGACCGTTACGGAGAACTACAACTAATCAAAATGCTGAATTGTGGAGCCCGGTCCCAGCTGATATATCTACAATAGATTATCTTTTGAGACAAAGTCTTTCACTGAACCTGAACCTCATTGGTTCAGCTAGGCTGGGTGGCCAACGAGCTCCAGCATCTGCCTGTTGCTACCCAAGCACTGGAGTTCTAGAAATGTCAACTAGGGTGTGTGCAGGTGATACAAACTTGGGTCCTAGAGCCTGGACACAAAACACTTTCTTAACAAAGACATCTTCCCAGGCTTAGTTTTAGGACCTCTTCCTTAAAAAAAAATTTTTTTAACTCTAAAGAACATTCTTTTAGAAAATTTTAGAAGACCTAATAACACATAGTTTCTATTCTTCAGAATGGTTTAATGGATGACCTGTAACCTCTGAAAGTTTCTACAGGACACTTATAAAGGAGAATAGGAAAAGCTCATAGTACCAATGCTATTTTTTATTATTATTATTATTGTTATTTACTGTTACTAATGTGTGCTCTTTATTTGCATAATAGGCAGGTATCCTCAGTATGGTCTGCCAAATGTTTACCACACACATACTTTCCTGGGAAGGACTGTAAGGCATCACTACTCTGTGTTAAAAAAAATGGTTTGGGGGTATGAACAAGCTATAGGACCTTGAGGGGAACAAATCTTCTGATGATTAGTGTCTTAGTTACGGTTTCATTGCTACAAAGAGACACCATGACCATGACAACTCTTTTAAAGAAAACCATATAATGGGCTGGCTTACAGTTCAGAGGTTTGGTCCATTATCATCGTGGAGGGAAAGATGGTGGCACGCAGGCAGCCATGGTGCTGGAGAAGGAGCTGAGAGTTCTACATCTGGATGTGTAGGTAGCAGGAAGAATGTGATCCACTGGGTCTGGCTTGATCTTCTGAGACCTCAAAGTGTATCCCTAATGACATACTTCCTCTAACAAGACCACACCTATGCCAACAATGTCACACCTAACAGTAGCACTCCCTATGAGTCCATGGGGGCCATTTTTATCCAAACCACTATCTGGAACTAGGAACTACTGACAGGTATAGAAATCTGTATCAAATCCTTTGGAATGGAATCTGCCTGGACCCTTGGAGAAAGATTTGTAAAGCTAGAAAAGGAGACTTTCCCATTAGTTATTCCTTTAAGCAAATTACTTTTGAATGTCTGAGACTTGCAAAGGGTAATGTATTTGGCTTTGAAGTCAGCCTCTCCTACACATTCGAGCACTATTTTAAAAAAATATTAACAATCTTTCAGGAATGTGAGCACTTCAAAATACAGGGAGTAAACTTTCAGGACTATGACAGAGACTGTCCCATCTTTATGCTTTTTTTCACTGGCTGGGAGAGAGAATTGCCTCTTTATGGCTCTGTGAGAAGTTTAGGGAGGAGTGCGTCCGAAGAGGTCTGTCAGAAGGATGATGGAGAGTGTAGCAGCAAGCTTTTTCACTTTGCTTAAACAGTTGAAAACATAACAGGGAAAACGACAGGGAGACAGCCACTCCCTTCCAGTACTTAAAAAACATCTCCCATTGGCCTCTTCATTAAAATGAGACTTCCTGTGATAAGTCTGCAGTTGCCAAAGATTCTCCTTGTTCAGTCTTTTATTTGCTGCGGACAAGTGACACATGTGTCTAACCAGACACATGGCCATGTTAAAAGTGTGAAAATATAGCATGCTAGTTTTAAATGATTTCTGCTGTGTCTAATTTTGAATAGATTTTCCATAATCACTTGTCAAATTCTCTCATTTATCCGTTGGGGGTTGGCCTGGTGTTATGTATTTTAATGTTAATACACTGGCCCCCAAGATATTGTCCCTGCTTAGTGGAGCACATTCTCATGGATACCTGTTCTTGTTGTGTAAACCTTGCTCCACCTAATATAAAGCTGATTGGCTAATCAAAAATGCTGAAGGGAGGTGGAGTTTGGGGATTTGAAGGCTGGGGTCCAGGAACCACGGGGAGAGGAGAATAAGACAGGATCCAAGATTGGAAGAGATGGAAAGGAACCAGTATCATGGGTTAGCATGGTAAAGGAGAACATGGCTGGATCAGCATGGATGGATGAGATGGAGAATATTAATAAGTATATTGGGAGGTAGTTCAAGATTGGGGCTGGGAGGTAAAGTTAGTTTAGAGGGTTAATATCTGTAATGCCCCAGGTAAAAGCTATTTAATAAAATACATCAGGTTTCTGTGTCTTCATTTGATTGATAGCGGGTTAAGTAATACTGCTGTAATAATTATAGCCCAATAATAAACATTTATTAGGCCATACTCCTATATAAACCAGTCTAACATTAATTCCCATTAATTCCCATAGCTGAAAATATTCAAAATCTTAAGATATTTTTAAATTTTAGATGCATTGCTGTTACCCATCCTAGTTTCCAGTGGCCCATGTTTATCAATGCTCTTTATCTCTCCTCCACCCAACTTCTGGTGTACATCATTCTCCCAACTTCCATGAAATCAAACATTTAGATTTCTACATTTGGTTTGCACTATGTGCTACTTATTTCTCTTTTGAAAATGTAATCATTTTATTTTGCATTTCTCTTTTTTCTTTTTTTATAATTTATTCACACACATATATATATTACAATTTATATCCTTTGTATCCTAGCTGTAGCCCCCACCCTTGTCCCCTCCCAACCCCACCCTCCCTTCCTTCCTCATTCCTTATCTCCTCCCATGCCTCTTCCCCAGTCCCTCATCCCCTTCCATTTGATACCACAGCATTTATTAATAAAAGATAGATTGAAAGGCAGACATTAGGCTATGGGAACAAAAGACACAGTAGGACTTCTGAATGAACTAATTTATTATTCTCTAATAAGTGAGCTATTTCTCTTTCCTAGTTGCTTCTTTCTCCATCTTCTCCTCCCAGTTCTCCTTCTATTTCCTGCTCTTCCAACTTTGCCCTCCTCCCTAGACCTCTTTCTCTGCCCTTTCTTTTTCTGTCTTTATCATCCGTTCTGCATTTCCTTCCTGCTCTCTCTCCCTTCCTCCTTCCTCTTCCTTACTTATTCCACTAATCAGAGATTTATCCCTCTATAAAATATATGTCCTGGAACTTAATATTAATTTATGTGGAGTTTATTTAATATGTACTTATTAAACCAAACTAAGGACTCATGTCTCATTTATATATGTGAAATATGTAGTTTAATTATGATCAATGACATGAGAAATAATATATGCTATTACAGTGAAGATATTCAGGTCTTCACTGAGTGAAGAGTGCCGTTCATGAATGTTTGTATTTCAAGAGCATAAATTTAACAATTCTACTATGAAGAGATTTTCAGTTTTAACTAAACTTACTTGCATATTCATGTTAAAACTCTTTTTTCATGGCTTCAACTCTTGCTGCTGTCTTTTGCTTTGCTATGAGATGGTTTGGGCATAAGTTGTAAAATGATCTTTTTCTTCTTTCTGTTGTTACACATCAGGAGTTAATAGTAACTCAGTGTATGCATCAAGTTGTAAGATGTTGTAAGGATTCTGAGTCATGCAAAATTTCAAATCCTCTTTGAATTGAAGCATGGCATCAATCAAAAATAACAAAAGATATATAGTTATCAGTAACATGAATAATGCTCTGAAGCCATTATTCCATGGTGGTACCACATTGATTGCCCATCACTAAAGCTCTCCACCCATTCAGGGTACTTAAAGATGACAGTCTGTATTTCTTCTTATCATTCACTAAGATTTTGCTGTAGAGAGTTTAATTAAATGGTTAGGAATACAAGCCCAATTTCTACCAGAAAGGAAAATACAATTATTAGTAAAGTCATAGATGTGTCAAAAGTGAGAAACTTTTGTTACTGTTAATGCATGGCTTCTTTCTGTAAACACTAAAATCACTAAAATGTCACAATCTATTTAAAGTCCCTTCCTTAACCTGGGAAGGAAAATAATGGTGAGCAGAAGGAAACGAGAAAAACAGCAGAGCAGCTAGAATGCTCATATCAGAATGCTGGTGTTTTATCAAGGTGGCATTCTTTGATTTGCCACGAATCCTAGCTTTGTTTTTGTTCTAAAAGAAACACTTCACAAAAAATACAATAAATTATTTCCTCACAAAATAAAATATCGTTTGTGCTACAAAGCCATGCAACACTGGTTTAGTGAGGGACTTTGTTTCTTCACATTCTTCCAGCCAGCACTGTTGATGAGCCCAGCCTTTCACCATTGCCCGTATTCAGTGCCATATGGATTTTTGGACCCTCTCCATAATGAAGTGCCGTCTAGTTCACTAACATGTAAATCTGTGTTCTATAGCTTGCTTTGGGGCAATGGCTTTCTAAATTGACACCTAGTAGTGTACATTTAAGGGTGTGTCTTTTTAGTATAAAATCCACACTACAAAAGTCTTATGTAGTATAAAAATCTATATTATAGATCTTACAGTGAATGCGTGCTAGAAACTTAGGTGTGTTATCAATAATTTTAGCTGTTTTATTTATTCTTAAAATGCTTGAGGATTTAAAATTAAGAGGTGTAAAATAGAAATGTAAATGTGCATCAATGCATAGTCTCTTCAAATGATTTTTGTAGTTAACAAAAATACAAATAGAAACACACAAGCATTCTGAGATTGAAAAGTAAATAGAAAATACAAAACAAAACAAAAAAATACCTGCAAAAGCAAGGGAAACAGTAAGTTCCTAATACAGTGTGAACAGCCACACAGGGCTGCCAGCTTCAGAGATCACTATCCTCTGAGAGAAATATGCAGCGGCCAAGCTGGAAGAAAAAGAAACTCTAGTATGCCTTGCATTGGTCATAGTCTTTCCAAGACTGAGCCAAACTCAACCTCCAGATCAGCTTTAGCAAGTGTCACATGTACAGGTCCCTTACAGACCTTTTCAGGTCTTTCTGGATGTAGCATATTTAATAATATTGATATGTTAGTGAATATTTGAAAGCTAAAGAATTCCAAGAAATAAAATCATAATCAATTTTATAATTAACCCGCTATAAAAATTTCATACAAATCCAGATGTGTTTTTGATATCTAAGATGGTAAAGTCAAAACTTGATCCCGGCAATGGAAGGACATTGCAGAATCATGAATTGTACTAGTGATGCTTACTCTGGTGGTTTGAATAGGTTTGGGCCTGATGGAATCACGGGTTTGAATTCTTGGTCCATGGGGAGTGACACTAGTAAGAGGTGTGGCCTTGTTGGAGTAGGTGTGGTCTTGTTGAAGGAAGTCTGTCTCTGTGGCCTATAAGCTTTGAGTTTTGAGCTCCTATGCACAAGCTATGCCCAGTGAGGCACACAGTCTTCTGCTGCCTGCCATTCAAGATGTAGAACTCTCAGCTCCCCCAGCACCATGTCTGCCTGCATTCTGCCATGCTTCCCACCATGATGATAATGGACTAAACCTCTGAAACTGTGAGCCAGCCCGATTAAATGTTTTCTTATATAAGAGTTGCTGTGTCTCTCACAGCAACAAAACCCTAACTAAGACAACTAGCCATCTCAACTGAGTGCTTCGTGCTCTTATTTAGTTTTGTTGGTGGTAGTTTCTCAAGACAAGGTTTCTCTGTGTAGCCTTGCTTGTTCTTGACTCCCTTTGTACTCCAGGCCGGCCTGGAACTTACAGAGATCCGCCTGCATCTGCCTACCCAAGTGCTGGGATTAAAGGCATGTGTCACCCTGCCCTGCCGTATGGCCATGTGCTCATTCTTATATAGTATGTCATATGATTTGGGGATCCAGAAGGCATCTGCTTCTTATTTTGCCACTTGGCTTAGAAATTGCACTTCCTGATTTCCTAACGTTAAACAACCCATTATTTTCCTTCAGAGCACACCATTTTTGCACTGATTCCTTTTAAATATATCCTTCAGTGTGTTACTGTTCTGTGTGTAGTATTTCCATCTATGTTTTAATAAGATCCCCTGACATTTAATTTTTTAAAAAAAAATCTGATAGTTTCGAGCATTTCGTAATGTTCACGCCCACCCACCCACCCGCTGACTTTCCCTAATTCCCCTCCCTAGTTCACAGCCTCTTTTTAAAAAACTGTTATTAATAGCCCTTTGAGTCCTGCTTATTTGTACACAGACGTTTCACCATCCATTGGAGCAGTCGTAATCTGTCAGCAGCTACTTCTCTAAAGAAGAGTGACTCCTTCTCTCATCATCCATCAACTGGCAACAGCTCCTCTTTTAAGGTTGGGATCCCAGGGCCTCTCCCACATCATGCTGAAATTTTTAATTGCTTGATCTTGTGCAGGCAGCCTCAGCGGCTGGGAGCTGATGCATCAACAGCTATGTCAAATCCAGAAGTCAGCATTTCAGTTTCTATACTCCTTACCACCTGTCCAGCTTGGGTATCAAAAACATGGCAGCATCATTTGTTTTCTGTTCCTTACTGTTCTGTAGAGTAGATTCTGTTCTTTGGCATTATTTATTCCTTGAATGCATATGGGAATCTCCAAAATTCTTTCTCATCATAAGAGAAAAATCACATAGGTATTAAACTAAATTTGTAAGCAGTTGAGGAATGTTCTTTTTCTCTGTTTATAAGATGGTTGTATAAATGTATGAATCTAACATATATTTCAAATTTGAGTCTATTGATATTTCATTCACTTCAATGTGTTATATGCAGCCATTGCTACTTGAAATATTCATTAAATCTTTAATAAAGTACATTTTAATCTTATCAGGAAATACATTTGTCATACAGAATTTTTGATATGTATATTTTTATAACTTCTTATGTTTCATTTTCACAGTAAGAGTAGAGAATTTCCCAATATATTTATAATATGTATCCCTTTTAAAATAAGGAATAATGTATAAAACGGGGCTTGTAGCAGAACTCAAGGTAGCTAAGATTTTAAATATTTGAAAATAATAACAAGCAGTATTGTAGCTTCCCTTGCACTCTGGGTATGTCACAGCAGCATTTATACATGTGATGAAATTTAGGATCAAATTGAAGATCTTTGACATGGCCGTTCTCATGTCAATAGCACCCATTCAACTCAGGCTTCACTCGCTCCCTACCTCGTAGAAGAACAGCCATCCCCACGTACTCAGGATCACGTGCTTCATAAATGATGGTGTGATTTTTGTCTCATAGTGACAAAGTTTTTCCTCTCTTCCAACAAATACTTGCCTCTTCCCTTTTGAACCATTTTTGTCATCACATATGTGCTGTATCAGAGCTTTCCCTCCAGGTTGGCATTTGGCAAAATACTTTTGACGCTTTTGGTTGTCACGTTGAGGGAAGGTAGAATGTTGCTACTTTCTGATTAGTAAGCTTCAAACCTTACATTACAATGGGGAGCTCCTGCGTGGAAAGTTACTTACCTCAAGATGACAGTAATGCCAAGATTGATAATCTTTCTCCAGAGTCTGGTCACTTCTTACCATTTACTTCTCGAATCTTCTTCCAGTGAGGTTGAAACTAGTCCACCCTATCTAGAAACCTAGTTTCTTTTCTACTATCCTCTTCCTAAAAATCTGTTTATCATATAGCAAAGTGGTCCCATAAAACTTTATACATTATTTCTATATATTATGTCTATACGTTATTTTCTATTTTGAAGGACCTTCTCTCTCAGTGACTAGGGAAGAAGAGAGACGGAGGGTGGGGTTGAGAGGAGAAGAGGGAGAGGACTACAGTCAGGATACAAGTGAATAAATTGTAATAAATAAAGAAAAAATTTAAATAGATAAATAGATAAATGAAAGTAACGTCTCTTTTAAATATATTGGAAAATCCTTTACTCTTACTGAGAAAATAAAATATAAGGAGTTAGAAAAACACACATATCAAATTCTGTGTGACAAATGTATTTCCTAACAAGATTAAAATATACTCTAAATAAAATATTTAACGGATAGTTCAAGTAGTAGTGGCTATATGTAATACATTGAGATGAATAAAATACCAATACATTCAAATTTGACTTATATGTTAGAATCATACATTTATACAACCATCTTGAAAACAGAGAAAAAGAACATTCCTCAACTGTTTACAAATTTAGTTTAATACCTATGTGATTTTCTCTCTGCTACCCTCAAGAAAAACCTGGAGAGAAACAAGTTTGGAGATGCACAAAAGTGTCGTCTCCCGTCTATTTAAAATATTGTGGTAACCTTTCATGTCATTCAGAGTAAAAGATCAAGACCTCACAGGAGGGTTGAGATTTTTTGTTGCTTGTGTCCCACTCTTTCTTGTCGCTGTTTTATTCCATTCTAACTACAGTGGTCCCTGTGCTTCACATAACCCAATTATATCATCGCAACAGGACGTAGTCTTGCTGTTCTTCCTGTCTCTTCCTCTCTGCCCAAAGCAGTCTGTCTAACCTGTAGATCTATGAAGCTTTCCTGCTTCTGCCAGCTTTAAATAGTGTTGTACTCATTTCTTACTTTCCTTATCCCATTGAACTCATTCTCTCCCTTTATATTTCTCTCACCTCCCGACATCTTATATGTCTTACTACTTCTATCAACTGTTCTGTTCACCGCCATTTACAAGTTACCTTATGACGACAATTGAATTCATTATTTCAGAGCATTGTTATAGCCTTCGGTCACACAGAGTAGTAGGGACTTAGTAAATGCATATTTATGATCTAATGAATAAGATCACCTTAGCAGTGCAGCCTATGATCTATAATATTCTTTTTGTCACTTGTGTTCTTAGTAATACACAATTTGCACCCTGCTGTTTACAGTTTTTTCTTTAATTTTTAATTTTGGTTCAATAATAGTACTATTCCAAACAAACTTCAGGATAGATGTTTGTAGGTTTTTTTTTTTTTTTCCCATTTTATTATAAGCTTAAGTGTGTTCGGTGATGTAGCTCTTCATTTTCTGCAGTCTAATCTAAGGACCATGAAGTTCCTTTCGATCTAGGACCATCCAGGTCCTTTTGTTGTGTCTGTATCTTCCTGTCATGGTTATAAGGAGCATAGTGAGTTTAATGCATCGATTGCTTAGCTGTTCACTAGACCAGGAAATGGCATTCAAGAACTTGAGCTCATAAACATTTAGGCGTTTACACTCATCTTGTCTTCCAAGATGTGTCATCTGATTATATCAGTTTGACCTTCCCTGCTTATGACTTTACAGGCTCAGTTAGAACAATTTTATACATAAATAGTTTATGTTTTAGATTTGAGAGGGTTTTTTTTTTTTTTCTTCCTAAGCCTGATACTCCAACCAAGGACCATGCATGGAGATAAACTAGAACCCCTACACAGATGTAGCCCATAGCAGCTCAGTGTCCAAGAAGATTCCCTACTAATAGGAACAGAGACTGTCTCTGACTTGAACTCAGGGGCTGGCTCTTTGATTACCTCCCCCTGAGGAGGGAGCAGCCTTAGCAGGCAACAGAGGAAGACAATGCAGCCAGTCCTGATGAGACCTGATAGACTAGGGTTGGCTGGAAAGGGAGGAGGACTTCCCTTATCAGTGGACTGGGGGAGGAGCATAGGAAAAGAAGAGAGAGGAAGGGTGGGGCATTAGAAGGGGAAGAGGGAGGGGGCTACAGCTAGGATACAAAGTGAATAAACTGTAATTAATAAAAAAATAATAAATTAAATAAAAAGAAAGACCTGGAAAGGTCTGGAAGTCCACAAGGAGAACAACAGAACCAAAAAAATCTGGGCTCAGGGGTCTTTTCTGAGACTGATACTCTAACCAAAGACCATTCATTTAGATAACCTAGAACCCCTGCACAGATGTAGCCCATGGCAGCTCAGTCTCCAAATGGACTCCCTATTAAAGAGAACAGGGGCTGTCTCTGACATGAAATCAGTGTCTGGCTCTTTTATTACCTCCTCCTGAGGGGGGAGCAGCCTTATCGGGCCACAGAGGAAGACTGTGAAAGACAGGGTCAGATGAAAGTGGAGGAGGACCTTCCTATCAGTGGACTGGGGGAGGGACATGGGAGGAGAAGAGGGAGGGATGGTGGGATTGGGAGGAGATGAGGGTGGGGGCTACAGCTGGGAATAAATTGTAATAAATAAAAATATATTTAAAAATACAAAAAAAATTGTGTGCAGTAGCCCATAGAAACCAATTTACCTAAAGATTTGGTTGTCTTTAGTACAACTCATGTGAAAACTGGCAGATGAAGAAAATTATGGTTTTTGGTGTCCTAATCCCACGCCATCGAGGAATATTGACATAAGAGTAAAATTATCCATCATACCAGGTCCTTTATCTTGTCACACGTGTGCCTGCTGTGTATCCTCAAATGACTGGTGGAAGAGCACACTATTTAAAAGCAGAAATGTTAGGTGCTGTAATTTAGGTCAGAGCAGATTTTCAACGAAACCTTAGGTTTACTGAAATAAAAATATATAAAAATATATAAAATTTAAAAATTTTATAATTAAATATTTCGTGTTTAGTGTGCATATTTGGTTTAAGATTTATTTTATAAATGAAAACTGAAGTTGGTATATACGATTTGAAGATAATTTGACCTACATTACTTGGGAACTATCCAATGCAGTAGCTTTTATTCTGGACCATGCACGTGTGTGTTTGTGAATGGTGGTACAGATTTTGATGTATTAAATAAATAAAGATTTTTAATCTTAAGTAACATGATCGAAGCATGCTGTGATCACTATCCATCCATACATGACTAGGGCCCTTTATTTGTTTTGGACTTTATAAGAAACAGGATATTATTTTTTCTGTTGCCTAATTTGCTTTGGGGTAAAATTCAAAGTCTATAGGTTCTAAGTATATGAAACAAACAATTTTTCAAAAATGTATTTTCATGATTATGAGGCATCTAGAAGACAGTCTTCATTGGTTTTGATATTTGTTGTCATTTTTGGAGCATGGTTAACTAGGAACAGGAAAAACAAAAGCTTCATTTGCCAATTGGAATGGGAACACTTGAACTTCATACAGAAACATTACACAATGTTTTCAATGGATAGCTGTCTAGAGTTTACAAAACATATTTGCTTAGTCAAACTATGAATTATTTAGGACTTCAAATTTGCCATTCAAGTCATTAACATTTTGCCTTTTCCCCAAGTGGATAACAAAATATTCTCTGTATTTTTTCTCACTATTATTAATATTGGTTACTTAATTAATAATTATTTCAATTTTACAACTACAATTCCAACTTTCAAAAATTACATTATCCAACAAAACCAATACTCTTTCAAAGATCACTATTTTTTAATTTACAGTTTTTTCACTTTGTATCCCCCCTGTAGCTCCCTCCCTCCTCCCCTCCCAATCCTCCCCTCCCTCTCTGTTCTCCACCCATGCCTTTCCCCCAGTCCACTGAGAAAGGTGGTCCTCCTCCCCTTCTCTCTGACCCTAGTCTATCAGGTCTCATTCAGAGTGGTTGCATTGCCTTCCTCAGTGGCCCGGTAAGGCTGCTCCCCCCTCGGGCGGAGGTGATCAAAGAGCAGGCCAATCAGTTTATGTCAGAAACAGTCCCTGTCTCCATTACTATGAAACCCACTTGGACACTGAACTGCTATGGGCTATCTCTGTGCAGGGATTCCAGGCCATCTCCATGAGTGGTGCTTGGCTGGAGTATCAATCTCAGAAAAGATCCCTGTGCCCAGACTTTTTGGATCTGTTGCTCTCCTTGTGGACCTCCCATCCTGTCCAGGTCCTATTATCTCCCACTTCCTTCATAAGATTCCCTGCACTCTTCCCAAAGTTTGGCCATGAGTCTCAGCATCTGCTTTGATAGTCTGCAGGGTAGAGCCTTTCAGAGGCCCTCTGTGGTTGGCTCCTGTCCTGTTCCCTGTTTTCTCCCTCCTCTGATGTCCATCCTCTTTGCCTTTCTGAATGGGAATTGAGCATCTTAGCCAGAGTCCTCCTTCTTGATCAGCTTCCTTAGGTGTATGGATTTTAGTAGGTTTATCCTATATTATATGTCTAATACCCACTTATGAGTGAGTATATGCCCTGTGTATATACCCTTTTTAAATATTGAAGAAAATCATGAGTATTATTTGTCCTTATAAGTTCGGTAGCAGACCCACATCATGGGATAGGTTATTTTTAGCAATGGGTTGCATGACTAGTTCAGTGATGAACTGTTCTGAAGTGTTTCATGGTCTATGAGAATGCTTGATGTCTCAATTGTAGTCTATGGGAACAGGACTTTGTTAGGTTCTGTGTCTGACAAGGAAAAAGAAGGTTGAAACAACAAAATCATGTTCAACAACATTACTTTGTACCAAAGTGACAAATTCTGAAATTCCAGACATCAGTGGTGGATGGGAAACTTTGTGATTTGTTGTTAAGATAATACAGACGATAGTTTTGAAATACAGTACTGTTCTTTATTTTTACTTCTTTCGTGAATGTGATCTTTCTCTTTTCAGTCACAGACCTTCATGTCTTTAAATGTACTTTTGTTTTTATTGTAATAAAAGAAAGAGAGTTCATGCTCAAATTTTAATTTCCCCAATGATTTTTGATTCATAGCTACAATGTTTCCTTGAAAAATCAACCTTAATTGAGAAAAAGGGGAAGTTTTTAAAATCAACTATATTTATGTCAAGGATAACCTTGAGGAATATAAGTAAAGAGTTTGAAAATAAATCAGTATATACTGTAAACAGACCCTATTTCACTTCTAAATCTGATTCGAAGAAGAAAAATATAAAGGGTTTGAAAAAAATTAGAGGAGGCAGAAAGCAGGGGCCATGAGTTAAAGCCTGGACCATCTGAAAAAGACACTGGAGCATCCAATTGAAGCCACCGTTCAGTGAGTGTCCATGATGGCCTGTGAGTTTGCATGCTTAGTTCTTTCTGCTCATGGAGAATCCATCTGAGTCCAGTTCCCAGCCCCACATCTTAGAGTCAGTACTCCAGACACAGGACATCTCCTGTGTCCACTGTGAGGACAGTAGTGCTAAAACTCCATAGAGCAACTGGAGTTTGAATCATCACAGGAGTACATCACTGGTTATAATTTAGGATCCACCATCTTCATCACACTGCTCATATGGCTGGTCGAAAAGATAAGCTCCATGAACCACATATCGGTAGATACCAGATTCTGATGCCATAAGTCAGATGTGTCATACAACATAGAGGTCACCAAAGATAGACCACAAGATTCAGAAGATAAATGACATAGAGGCAGAGGGCATAACACCCTTTCTAAAATTCTTTCTCTCTTGCCACATAAAAGAGCTCCAGTATTCTTTTTATTTGTTTGTTTGTTTTCTTTTGTTTTTGAGACAGGGTTTCTCTGTTTAGCCCTGGCTATCCTGGCTGACACTCACTCTGTAGACCAGGCTGGCCTTGAACTCAGAGATCCATCTGCCTCTGCCTCTGCCTCTGCCTCTACCTCTGCCTCTGCCTCCCAAGTGCTGGGATTAAAGGCAGATGCCAACACATCTGGCTTCAATAATCATTTTTAAGTGTTAGGAAGAGAAAGGAAGCCTTTTGGAAGGAGGAGAAAAGGATCTGGCTAAGGGGTTCAAATTCAAAGAGATAATGTAAATCCATCCAGTGACATTTAAGTGAGGACAGGGTAGATACTGGAGAGATGGCTTGGCAGGTAAGGGCATTTGCTGCTCCTCCAGAGAACCTGAGTTTGGTTTCCAGCACCCATGTCTAACAGCTCACAGCTGTCGATGACTGCAATTCCAGGAGACTGGATGCCCTCTTTCAGTCTCTTCAGGTACCCCTGTACTTGTAGTGCTTCCATATAATAAAAATGAATCTTTGAAAGGTAAGTGGTGAACTTTTCACAGCAGTTATTTAGGAGGATGTGGGTAGCTATGCCTTTGTAGATGGGTTCATTGCTAACATTGCTGTACTTTGCTCTTCCATTGCTGTACTCCGTGTTGGCCCATCGGTTCTGTTTGTATCACAGAATCATTTACAAGACAGCCCAGGCCAGCTAACTTCTGAGAATGAACATTTAAGTCGTGGGGTTTCTTTGCCATGAGTTAAATCTGACCTAGCGTCCTTTCGCGAGGCTTAGCTAGGCTACTAACAGCCACATCTCTTCACACAGACAGCCTTTTGGCAACTTCTATGAAAGTGACTACTTTGCCACAGCTGCTGTGTCTGAATGTACTTGCATCAGCTGCTTTCTGTCCCTCAAAGACACAAATTTTGCTAATAAAAGCACTGAAGACAGTTTCATGGCCACTGGGTCATCAAGACTTCAACATTCTGGCTGAACTATTTATCTAGTTTAGATGCTGTTAAGGAGTGCCAAGTGTGGTCTCCAAGTCTCATTCTTCTATCAGAAAACAAAATAATACTCTTTAAAGAACATTGTGTGTGTGTGTGTGTGTGTGTGTGTGTGCGCATGCGTATGTGTCTTTGTGTGTGTTTTCTGTGTGCTTGTTATTTGGGGTTTTGTTTTATTTCTGGAGAGAAAGACAAAGTTATGTGGGTAGGGAGATGTGGAAGATCTGGGAAGAATTGGGGTAGGAGAAAACAGCATTGAAATAAATTGTATGAAAAGGTTTTCAATAAAAAATTTAAAATAAAAATATGTAATTGGCATATTAAGTAGGGTAACTCATGAAAATATTCATCCGTAAGGGCAGGCATGCTGACTATAGACAGATAACATAGTCTCTGGTAGCTCACACAATGCACACATTTCTAAACATATAAGCAGCCATATGTGTAACTTACAAACATATAAGCACATAACATGAGGAATTTTAGCACATTATGTGTGGATTGCAACCAAGAAGTCTTAGAATAATTCTTTTTTGACTACATAGGAATAATAAATGTAAGATAGCTACTGCCTTTTATTATTACACTATTCAGTTACAAAACATGACCTTTGTTCCTCAGGAAATACTTTTAGCCTTATGTTCACACATTCTTAAAGCTGACTCTAAGCAGCAGAAAAGGATCACGAAACTTATTTGGGAGGTGAAGCAATGGGAGACTGGAGTCATACTGAAGGGGAGGAGAAATCAGTCCCCCAGGACAAGTGGTTCCAGGAACAGTATGCTGCATCCCAGCTGTGGCTGCAGGGCGCTTGCCCAGCTGCTCACCGACCTTCACTTTCATTAGTAGACATTATATTTCTAGAAGAGGAAAAGTGATTTCGAGGATTTGTCATTTGTTCCTCACACAGACTGAGTAACTTTGGCCTGTGAATGCTGGCCAGTGACCCTTCAGGAAAAATGCCAGTTAAAGTTATGGACAAGTTGAAGAAGTGTATATGTCCGGAAATGGTATTTTATGTTAAACTAGTAGAGAGTGAAAGGCAGTAGCAGAGAGAATACATTAAGAATAATGAGAAATTTTGAATGATTTAATGTAACAGTAAGAAAATCAGCATGGACTGTGGGAGAAAGAAACATAACAGAGACAACAATGGTTAAGGGAGAGATTAGATAAACCCCCTTGTCCAATGTTTAAGACTTGGCTCTCATGCAATAGCAAAGAGGCTATATTAGCATTTCCAGCAGGTAAGGCCATTACATTTTAGGGCTGTATTTACTGCTCTGTGTATACAGGGTGGGAGCAAGGAAAGGATACAAAGGAGAAAGATGGGGGCAGAAGGTTTGCACAGTCCGTAAAATCAACTTTGATTCTAGTAGAGACTGAGAAAAGTGAACTATTTTGAAATGCATTTTAAAGTAAAATAAAATTTAATGAAAAAAAATTAAAAAGAGGACACAAATTTGTGTCTTGTTAGGAAATAAAATGGAGGTAGAGTTTACTTAGGTGGGGAAGACAGGAAAGAGAAAGGGGTTTAGAGAAAGCGTGTAGAGATTAGGTTTGGAAAACAAACTTGAAATGCTACCAAATACCTGAGAAAATGTAAGGCAGGAAGACAAAAGAGGGGATTGAGAATGGAGCTGGAACAGCCAGTACCCAGAAAGTCACCCACAGATTTCATACAGGGCTATTGATTCTGATACACTGTGTTTTGTCGAGAGAAAATGAATCGTAAGGCAGAGGATATCAAATATAAAGAGAAAATCTACATTAGGTGTGTGTTCTTTATTTAGCAGGAAGAAACCTGCTATGTAAAATAGTTCCTCACAGTTCAATTGCTCAGAACTTTCCACTGCTTTTGTAGCTATGGTAATTATCATTTCCTTTTTTCCCAGCATTTTTAAAATTTATTTTTTATTTATTACATGCAATTTATTAATTTTGTATCCCAGCTGTAGCCCCCATCCTTCATTCCCTTCCAATCCTGTCCTCCCTCCCTCTTCTCCCCCAGTCCACTGATAGGGGAGGTCCTCCTCCCCTTTCATCTGACCCTAGCCTATCAGGTCTCATCAGGACTGGCTGCACTGTCTTCCTCTGTGGCCTGGTAAGGCTGTTCCCCCCTCAGGGGGAGGTTATCAAAGAGCAGGCCAATCAGTTCATGTCAGAGACAGTTCCTGTTCTTACTAGGGAACCAACTTGGACACTGAGCTGCCATGGGCTACATGTGTGCAGGGGTTCTAGGTTATCTCCATGCATGGTCCTTGGTTGGAGTACTAGTATCAGAAAAGACCCCTGGGCCCAGTTTTCGGAAGGCTTCTGAAAGACTCTACTGAGCAGGGTACCAAGGCAGATGCTGAGACTCATAGCCAAACTTTGGGCAGAGCGCAGCAAATCTTAGGAAAGAAGGGGGAGATAGAAAGACCTAGAGGTAACAGGAGATCCATAAGGAAACCAAGAAAGCCAGAACAGAAAGTGGGAATTATCATTTCTTATTGTAAAGTTTTTATTTGAGGCATAATATAGCATAGGGAAATGTGCATATTCACGGTAAGAGCTATATCACGGTATGGTAGTTTTGAGGTATTGAGTCAAATCTTCTTGTTCTTCAGGAAATATTCTGTTATGTAAAAATTACTCTCTGTGTTTCTGTCATCCAACTTTTTCTTGCTTTCAGACACCTGGAACTGACAGAATCAGTGAGAGAAGTTACAGCCCAGCACCACAAACTACTGCATCTGAGAAAACAGTGATAAACATTACAATGTTAACACCTAGTAACAGAGACCTGAAAACAGCGGATCAGAGACCACAGCAGACAAACAATATGGAGGTGACTCAAGGCAGGTCTGCCTGGGCAGAAACTGTTTTGCAAGTATTAGTCTGGTGAAAGGTGAAGAGGGTCAGATGTCTTTTACTATAACATTGTGATATCTTGTTAATATTCTATGCCATCACTTCTCATTTACTTCTGATTCCCACTGATAACCCATCACCCTCAAGAAGCTACAGGCTGTATCTCATTCAAAACAAATGTCCCCTCCCAGAGCTATAGAAATGTTTCTTTTAAGTCCCATTGCAAACCTCCACTTCACACACAGCTGCTGCTACCCACTTATCTCTATTGTACCCCCAAACTCCCCCTCCTTGCTGAACCTAAGGTCCTTTCAGTATGCTCCACCACACAGGAGAAGCTGTAATTGACTCAATGCACTTTTCTGTGCAGTGGGCGGGTGGGGGGGGAGTGAGATCGGGACACCAGAGGGCTTGGATAGAATGGCATGGAAGGGACAAGAACAACACAAGAAAACCAACAAAGTCAACTTACCTGGGCCCACAGCCGCTTACAGAGGCTGTAGGACCATGCATGGACTGGATGTAGGCTTATACACATATGTAGCCATTGGGCAGCTTAGTCTTTTGTGGGTCCCTTGTAAGGGCAGAAGTCCTGACATGACCTGATGTGCTGGGTTGGTGTTTGTTGGTCAGGGGAGAGGGGAGCTCTCCTATTCTGAGGATTAAGGAAGTGGGAGTAGGGGTAAGAAGGAGGGAGGGTAGGACCCAGAGGAGAGAAGGGACCGACCTATGATCAGGATGTAAAATAAATAAGTAAAATAAAATAAATTAATTAAATAAATACAAATCTGTGGGAGTTTATGTTGTTAACTTTTAATAGCTTTGAATAGGCCACAAGAACTATACAAAGTGTGATAGCCAGTTCCTATCATAAAATCTGGTCAGGAATTAAGTGTTTACAGAAAGAGTAAAAACACAAAAGTAAAAACTAGCAAGTAAAATCTTTTATCCTCTTGTAAACAAATGTATACATATATGCACATGTGTACATACGCATGTACCCTGTCTACGTACCCTTACAGAAGTAAAGGATAGCCACAGACACACAAACATGGATGCATATATGTACACATTATATGCATACAAACATAAACACATGTGCACCCTCTTGTATGCATACTGTCTACACACGCTTACCTATGTACACAATAGTCACATCTACACAAACACGTATTATGTACGCGGTGTACACACACAGACATAAACACATGTGGCGTATGTATGTATAACATCTATACACACTTTACACATGTATACAATATACACAGATACATGTGTATGCACATATGTATGAACTCTTGTCTATGCATATACTTTACACATTATATGTGCATGCTTATATGACATGTGGGAATATATTATGTATAATGTATCCTTGGAATAATTCTGGAAAAAGAATACTGCCAACAATTGACTTAGTTGTGTTTTAGGTTTTACTGTCATTAGACTTACAAAAGTCACTGCAAGGCTTTTCCTTCTCTTTCCAGCCATGTCTGAGAGAGCAGCTAAACCTGCACACAGAACTGGCTCACCCTCAGGGCTCATCGTTTCCCAGCATGCCCCTGTAGATTTAAACTATCAATGTGAATCCATATGATTTAAAAAATTCTTTGCTTTGTTTTTTTGTTGGCTTAATGGCCTAGTACCCCCTAGTGACCTGTTTAACTTAGAATTCAAACAGGAGAGCTTACTGATGGTGTAAGCAAAGAGCCCCGGGTGGACTGATGATCCCAAAGCTTGCTCCTTAATCGAGACTGAAGCTCTCTCCTCTTAACCGTCAGAGCAGGGGAGAGGCCTGGAAAGAGGAAGCCATTAGAGGAGTCAGTGTTCTCCATCTCATCTCAGTGGCCTGTGGGTTGGCTCCTGTGTGTCTGTTAAGTGCTAATTCTAATCTTTGAAAGTCCATTTTCTCCCAATCTAGAAAAGCTTCCTGTGATCTGTAGCCAAGAGAGCTGGAAGGAAGTCAAGGTTGTTAGCACATTTATCATTGGCACCTAGAGCTAGAGGGGAGATTATAGACTGATTTGAGTTTCACAGGGAGGGAGAGAAGTGCGGAAGGGGTTGGGGGAGAGAGAGAGACAGAGACAGAGAGACAGAGTTATTTCATGGGAATTGTTTTCTGTTTATGAAACAGGAAATGCCTTTTATTTATGTGATTTATAATCACAAAATACCCAAGCTCAGATGAATTACCGCTCAGCCATTCTGTGTCTCCGTTCCGTGACTCCAGTATCATCTAATCCTAATGAATTCTGAGCCAAGTCTTGGCTCAGTTCCTTAGCATGGACTCACCTCAGACATGAGGAAGGGGCTGGAAATCAGTCAGCTGTCCCTTTAAATGTGCATATTTGTAAAGCTGTTTAGATGGTTGTAGATGGATAGTTATAATCTTGTATCGAAGAGAAGCCTTGATGTCTTATGACTCAACCAAGGGATATAAGGACAACTATCATCATAGTTGGATGGGTCCGCGCTCACAGTTCTATTGGGGGTTTATTCAGAAGTTCATGTCTTGTGCAGAGAGTGCTTTGGAAATGTTAAAATCAAAACCACTGTGGGAATGGGCATGGTAGGAACACTGCTGGTGGCCTTCCATGAAAACATTTATCTCCTAATTAATAAGATAAAAAGCTAAACAAATTTATAAAACTAAAGGAACTAATAAATTTTACAATTAACTTTGTTCAGAATTTTATAATTAGAAATCAAAAGCAAAGTGTCTGGGAGCAGCTGGGTGACCTCTGACCCTTTAAGACATTCTGGGAGCAGCTGGGTGACCTCTGACCCTTTAAGACATTCAACACTACAACAGGGAGCATAGGAAGCCAAAACTGAGTGGCCTGTGTTCACCGCCACAGGATAGAATGATAGATGCTTCTATTACTACACAGCAGAAATCAGATCTAACTACTTAACAGAATAAAGAGCCTTTTTAATTTGTCTGCTGTGGGTAAAATGGACAGTCATGTGGCTGATTTCTGAAGGCGCTAATCCTCAGGTGCTGCCTTGGTACCTGACAGCTGGCCTCTTTCCACCTCTGTGTCTCTGCATCCACTGCTTTATGTGCAGCTGTCTGGGGACTGGAAGGCTTTTGGCAGCTAGGTGCACTAGGTGATATGCATATCAGCGGAAAGTTTAACAGCAGCTCTCAGGCATATCAGTAAATCCTCAGCAGTCTTTCTGCTTGAATTGGCTTAGGTTAATGGCTTAGTGACCAGTAATGTGTGTACATTTTGGATTGGCTCAAGTAAGGTTAGGAGTTGAAGGGAGAAGTGTCAGCTTCCCCCAGAATGTGAGTCCCCAGGAAGGAGGTAGAACTTTCTGAGAAGGAAGATGTGAAGGAGGAAAAAAAAAAAAAGCCAAAAACAGTAATTCTAACAAGTACTGATATTTAGAGGTTTTATTTTTAGCAATACATTGGACCAACATTTTAACCTCAAGGACTGATTTATCATTTGGAAGGGGTAAGAAATCTGAAGGACTTATAAAGGTATCTAAGACATGTATTAAACACAGTTGAATAGATATTAACTTAAAGAATTAAAAGTGCTGCTGTGAAGATGACAGTTTTAGTGACAAGTAGAGAAAGATTTATATATAGCTGAATATGTGACAATAAAAGGTAAATTCTACAGGCTGTTGAGAAAAGAATCACACCTTACTGTTAGAATTTTTTATTTTATTTTATCTTATTTTGGTTTGCTTTAACTGTGAAGCAATTCAAGAAGAAGCTACTTCAATGAAAGAATGAATTAAATATGGTAGCCACCAAGATCACTTGATGTCACCAGGCCCAGCCAGCTCTTCCCCTGCTTTCTTTATTCCTTCATCTCTTCCTCCTTCCTTCCTTCCTTCCTTCCTTCCTTCCTTCCTTCCTTCCTTCC
>NW_026596040.1:19898277-19963786 GCF_907164565.1 Psammomys obesus
CTTCCTTCCTTCCTTCCTTCCTTCCTTCCTTCCTTCCTTCCTTCCTTTCTTTCTTTCTTTCTTTCTTTCTTTCTTTCTTTCTTCTCCTTCTTTCCTTTATATTGCAAAAAAAAAATTAAGCACATAGAAAATTGAAAATACTGTGTAAGAAATGTGTGCCCATTCAGGATCCCTTACTGCTTTGTCACCTTTTCTTTGCACGTTTCTGTAATCTGTGTATTCTGTATTTGCTAAAACACTGGAAATTGGAAACAACCCCTTCATCCCTTTGTGCTTTAGCACTTTCTAAACATGGTGAGTTTTTTTTAATTGTTTGTTTGTTTGTTTGTTTTTCATGTCTGCAATGACAGCACCAATCTAGGAGAGTAGTAATACCCTAATATTCAGTTCACACCCAAACGCTTCCTCTTTCTTTCCTAAGCAGAGTTTTACATCCTGTCCATTAAAACTGTGGTCCCCCTGTAAGGAATGCCAGGCACTTGGCTGCCAGAGGACAGCATGTGCTAAAACACTGGACAGGCTCATCTTAAAGCTTGTTGCAAACCTCTTCCATCATGTCTGAGTGCAGAATTTTGCTGGCATGTAACAGACATGGCCACTGATCACAGCTTAAGCATTTGGGTCTGTTGTTTACTCTTGCAATACTCTGTTACGTTTTTTTTTTCCCTCATGTCTCCAACAGATATTAGAACACTGACTACCTCCTTTGGTAGCTTTGATGTTTAAAGGTGGTGACACGGACTTTGCGTTTAGGAAAATGGTACAAGACAGAACATTAACCTAAAAAGTTCTAGTGTGAGACAGGAAACTTTAAAGGAAGCGTTTGTTAAACTTAGTCGTTATAGACACGTATGTAAGAAAAGTCACGTCAGACACAGATAACCAACAGGAGGAAACAGCTCTTCAGATTCGCAAAGCACGAGCCAGAGCAAGAGACCTGTGAAGGATGGAAAGCTAGTCTCCAAACAGTCACACCAGGCTCATATTTGAAGTGCATGTGAATTCTATTGCAAATGAATATTAAATGTTCACCTCCTGCTGAGTCAAGAAAGTAGCCAGGTCTCTGGATTAGACCAAACTGAAGAGAGTTCCTGGACAATAGTGTTTCTCTTCAGTCAAAGTGGCAACTCCAGAAGGAGGCATTCTTTTTAAATATGCAGACATCTTGGATTACAACAGCAAGGGAAAGACAATGGTACTGGGATTATCTGCTGGGTAGCCCAGTAGACGGTGGGCGGGATGTTTCTTTTTGTAGTATTATTTATAGCAGTGTTTTTCATGCCACCTTTTGACGACATTCACAATAAACCGAACAGCAGCCATGGGAAACACGAGTATTTTGCACATGTTTTAAAAGATGCAGAATAATTTGTAAGTGAAAATAAAATCCGTGTTTCTCTGGAGGCAGAAAAGAGGTGAGAAGCAAAGTTTTAGGTAAACTCGGGATAACCTCAACCAGTTTGAATGAGCATTTAATGTTGCATTTATTAGTTTTGATGAGCAAATGAGGTATAATTTGCAGGTATAATTACATGCATGTGTGTAATAAATGTTGATCATCTTCACTCCTCCACTAACCTTTCTTTCCCATCCCTTCACCTACCACACAGAGTTCACTTTCCATTTCTTATTATTTTGTTTTTAATATATAAATTCTGAACATGATAGGACAGGAGATTTAATTTGTCTTCCTAAATCTGGCTTATTTAGTTTCATGTGACGGTTCCAGTTTGGCACTTGTTCTTCTAAGCTCTCTGGATTCACACACACGTTGTCTGAGTACCATGGCTGACTCTTGTTGGAGACCCCACCATTATCATCAGTGTTGCTACATCTGGTCTTGTCATGGACATTGTCAAGCTGTTCCACAGACTGTTGGCCAGGACTCCAGCATGCTTGTTCTCCCCCTGGCTACTCCTGCCAAGGCAGGAGGAGATTTCCCAATCAAGGCAGTACAAGATACCCTGTTCTACTTTGTGAGAAAGAAAATAGTGGTTGCTGTCAGAGTAATGTGCTTGACGGGCTGCAGGAGGCAGAGGAACGGAAGGGGCAGGGCAGTGCTGCTAGCTCTAATTTTGAGTTGTGTAAGTCTTCTAGCACTGCATGACGTGGAAATGCTATAGGCCATGTTTTATTTACTCTTGAAAAGGCTGCACACCCTTAAACAATAAAGATGGAGCCTTCAATTTGTTTTCAGATTTTATCAATTAGGTTAATTGTGTTCAGAACATTTAGTCAGGTTTTCCTAATTTGTAGGTATAAATTGAAATATTCTTACATATTTAAATGATGAAGCACCAAGAGAGAGATAATAATAGTTGGAAGTGACCTTGCACTCAACAAAATATATAAAAAGAAGGACAGAAATACAAATATATCATTATATGTTAAAGGGAAGAGTAATAATTATAAAACCAGATTATAAAATAAGCAGGGAAAATAGAACAGAAGTGGAAAATAGACATTAGAAATCATCAGAACAAACATATATGTGCACGTCTGCATATAGTTATACACATACATTGATTTTGTATTTATGCTTACTATAAATAAATATTCACAAAATTTTAGAATTATAGTCGGTAGCATGAAAGAAAACACCATTAAGATTACGATCATTTGAAGTTAGCACTTAAGAATGCTAATGGAACACACTAGAAATATCTGAAGAAATGAAGGAAACAGAGTTAGACAGAAATACTACATTAAGGTAATAATATAGTGGAGTAGCATCATAGTTCTAAGGCTGTAGAATCTACCACAAAGTCAGAGAAAGGGAATTCAGACACTAAAATGGTTAGGAAAATCCACTATTAAATATCTATACAGCCACACGAGGAGAGACAAAAATAGACACAAAACTCAAATATATTTAAGACATTAAATGATTTTAAAACTATTTTTACTGTTTTAGACATTTTCTTTAACAAGTTAGCATATGTTACTGAAAATTGATAGAACTTGTTTCTTTTTTTTTTTTTTTTTTTTTACTTTCCCTATGTCTGTATTATATTTTGTAAAGAATCCTGATGAGTTTTAATGGTTTTAATTACAGGTGATAATAAATGAGCCTTTTTGTTCTTTATAGTTACAAAATTGACATTGTTTTTATTTGATACACAACACTGAATCTATATATAACATGATATTTTGAAATGCACGTACACTTGTGTCCTACCCAAAGAAATTAACATAGGTCCAGTCTATTCATAGTCCTTGACTGGTGCTTCAGTCTCCTCAAGCCCCTTTAGGCCCTAGTTAGTTGGCTCTGTTGGTCTTCTCGTGGAGCTCCTGGCACCTCGAGGTCCTTCTATTGCTCCTCATACTTTTTCACAAGACTCCCTATGCTTTGCCCAATGTTTGACTGTGAGTCTCAGCATCTGTTTCTAGCGGCTACTGGGTGGAGCCTCTCAGAAGACAGCTATGCCAGGCTCCTGTCTGAGAGCAGAGCAGAATATTGTTAATAGTGTAAGGGGTTGGCTCTCTCCCATGGGGTGGGTCTCGGGCTTACAATGAGTCTCTTGAACTCATTCCCAAGCGAAAGACTGCTACTCTGACAAATATCTATCCAATATCCCATGCACCCTGATGACACCCATTCTACTTAGAAGCCATCTTATTAACCACCTCATTCAGATTCCATACATGAACGAGTTGTTTGGCAGTTTTTCTTTTACGTGTGACTAGCCCCACCTAATATAACATCATCCAGGTTCATTCATATGCTCAGGAAAAGAAGGATTTCTTCCCTACCCCCCTGTTCGGTGCAGGGATTGAACACAAACCCTTACCATGGTAGGCCAGCACCTGGCCACTGAGATATGCCCCAGGCATGCCCTACTTTTGTTCATGAATATCATTCTGCCATATTGAAATACCACATTGTCTCTCTCCATCCATTATTCGGGGTCATGCAGGTTGCTTTGGAAGCTTACCCACTGTGAATACCGTGGTGACAAACAGAGTGCTGAGTTCCTTCCATGCTGAGTTGATTCCATTTGAAAGCACCCAGGAATAGGATTGCATGGCCACACAGCTGTGTTTTGAGGACTGTTACATTTTCCACGATGGCTCTTCTGCCCACTTTACTCCTACTATTATAGAAAAATTTCCAGTTCTCCATAGTCTAACTAAATATTTCATTTTATAAAGTTTTAGCCCTTTTAACAGTGTGAGGTAACATTATGGTTTTAGTTTTCATTTTTCTTGTGATCTAAGTTTGAGCATTTTTTTTCATATATACCTGTTTGGAATTTATCTTTTGAAGTGATTTTTAGAAATTATACCACCTTTGGGTAGGATTGTTGTGTCCTTGCTGTTGAGTTCCTTCACTTGCCTTAGGGAAGATGCATATTCTTATTTACCCACTTTTTTTTTTTTTTTTTTGCTCTTGTTTATGTTTTGAGGGTCATTTTCAAAAGTACCTTTATTTGGACCAGTATTGTAGATCAACTATCTTTTCTTTTCTTAGTAATTTCACAGCCTGAGTCTTGTCTTTAATTCACTTCAAGTTTGTTATTTTTCTTACATATCTCTTTACATAAGGCTCTGTTGCCGCTCTTCTGCATATGAGTGTGTCATTTTTGTATGTGATTCATCGAAGAGGACTCCTTTCCCATTGTGTTCTTAGCACTTCATCAAAAGTCAATGACTCTAAATGTGAAGATTCATTTCTAAGTTGTCCATTCTGCCTCTTTGTGTACATTTTTGCATTTATGCTAATGCCATGCTGACTTACCTCTTGCTATACCTTCATAGTATATTTCTATGTTAAGTAATGCAGTACCTCCATCTTTTGGTTAGAGATTGCTTTGGTTATTTAGTGGCTTCTGTATTCCCATGCATTTACTTGTATTAGTGCATGAATTATGTTGAAAAGAACTGATAAGACTGGGCATTGCTTTCATGCCTTGGATCTTAAAAGAAATGCTTCTGATGTACTTTGCTATGATGAGACGTAGAAAATAATTAGTAAGTTGTGCTAGCTTGTAGATGTACGTCCTCCTTGTTCTTTTGTCTTCTGCACCAAAGAACTCCTGACAAAACGTTCCCTACTTCTCACTGGGGTAGGGTACACATTTATGCCAGACAGCTGGCTCTTTCTCTGCATGTCTGCTCCCACCCTTTATTAACATTACTCTCCATTGTTTATTTTAATTCTCTGCCAGGCCATTATTTTAAGAAAGTGGGGGGGGGGGAGAAAGCATATGATCCAACTATATTGTATGAAAAAAATTTAATAACACAAACACACACAGAAAATGGGATCTAGGTGATATAACACACACACACATATATATATATATATATAAAAGTTTATATATGAAATGGCACTTGATAGAATTAGTTGATATATATTTTCTATATTCACATAATCAGTATTTGTCATATGATATTTTTCTCCACTGATTATTAAGAAAGCTAACATGGTGGGCATGATGGCACACAATTTTAGTCCTAGAACTTGGGAGGCAAAAAAAGATGAATCTCTTGAGTTCGAAGCCTGCTTGGTCTCTGTAGTGAGATCCAGGCTGGTCAGAGCTACATAGTGAGACCCTGTTTCAAAAAAAAAAAAGAGAGAGAGAGAGAGAGAGAGAGAGAGAGAGAGAGAGTGCAGAGTGTATAGCTATTCTTTTCTTTCCAAGTTTTCTTCTTAATTGAGACAAAGCAATTCACATCTGTGTAATAATTTAAAACCCACCGAAACTTAACATGATGCATATGTTTCTTCGGGATTTTATCTCCTATAAATAACACAGGAAAGTTAACATTATAAAGGAAAATGTCAGCGTCTGGCGGGATGGTCCAGCACTTAGGAACACCGGTTATTCTTCCAGAGTTCCTGAGTTCAATTCCCAGTACCCACAGGGCAACTCACAACCATCTATAATGTACTTCCATGTTATTTGATTCCCTTTTCCGGTATGCAGACATATATGCAGAGAAAACACCCACCTATACATAAAATAGATAAATAAATTATTTTTTAAAGGAAAACAACTATTTCTCCATCATTTGTAATTTTTAATGACAATAAATCACAGTAATGATTATTTTGAACATTATAAGCAACATGCCCAGGCTCCTAAAGATAGAAAAAAGTATTTTCAGAGTATGAAAATTGACTATAAAAATATTGTCTTTGGAAAGTGAAAGATAGAGTAAAATTTAAAATTTGTAATGATCTTCCTAAAGTTCTGTTTAGAAAGACTGTTGGTCATGGTACCGAGAAGCACAGCCGACTGAGAAGGAGGCCACTTCAGAGTGTCTGCGTTCCAACAACATATTTTGGAGAGCCTCCACACTTCACTTTTAAAGCTCCAGTAATTTCTGTATGTGAATAAAAGAAAGCACAGTCCACTGGGAAAGATCAGCATTGGCCCAACAAAGAGAAAGGAACAGAAACTAGGTCACTTGACCAGCAGCTTGAGGAACAAGCTACATTCTCTTTCTTTAGACAAAGAAGGAAGGGGAAATCCCACTGAGAGCTGTGCCTAATAGATAAAACAAATGGAGCTTATTTTTCTCTCTGATGTTTGCATGTGGGAAACAAAGGCTGACGAATACCGTTGCTATTCCTTTTGTTTTGAGCTAAGTACACAGTGTGCAATCAAAGGTAGAAGCAGTATTCAGCTAAGTTAACTTCATGACTCCCAGTTACTGAGAGACCACTGAGAGAGGTTTCAGATATACCATCCTGCATTAGTGACTGATCGTCGAGGTGACAAATATATATAGGGGCTGGAAAGATGGCTCAGCGGTTAAGAGCACTGGCTGCTCTTACAAAGTCCTGAGTTCAATTCCCGGCACCCACATGGCATCTCACAACTGTTTGTAATTCCTGTTCCAGGGATTGGACACCCTAACATAGACACAGAAAAACAGCAACACACATGAAATAAATAAATTGACAGGTTTTTTTTTCTCTGTGCATGGATGTAGTGTTCAGATTTTTCAATTCACAGGTTTGTAAGCAGATGCCATAGCTTAGGTGACACTAATTTCATTACTTTAGATGCTCAAAGGCAAGAGAAGCAGAGTCAGAAAGAACACCCGAGTTCATCTTTGTGAGGAATGTCCATCCTAAGCTCTGCAATGGGAATGTGCTCACTTAGCTTACATTCTCACTAACTGTATCGGATCCATTGCCCCGCCAGCATTTGTAATATTGTTGATATTCTTTATTGACAATAAAAATTCTAACTGGGTAAGATAGTATCTTAACCTAGGTTTTTCTTTGTATTTACGCAGCAGCATGTTTTCACCTTTTTATTTGACATTTGCAAGTGTACTGAGATTATTTGGCCAGTTTTTATTATTACATGTGTTTATGTCTGTGCACATGCATGTCAACATACATATAGTGCCATTGCTCTTACACATGTGTGGACATGTGGTGTCTGGAGGTCAGTGTGAGGTGTCTTCGCCTATCTTTCTCCAGGCCAGATCTCTTACTTAAACCCAGAGCTTACCCAATTGAATATTAAGAATATTAGAACGTCATCAGATTAGTTGAGTATGTTTTCTCACATCCTTTAGATCATCTCTTTGTTGTATCCTTGGCTGTGAAAAGCATCTTACTTGAATGTTGTGAACTGATGTTTTTGGCAGAAACTATATCTGTTAGAATCCTGAAGACTGCTGACCTTGGTTGATTAGAGTGTCGAAATGGATCTTGACCTGTAACATTTCAAATTTACATTATATGTATTTGTTTAAGGTCTTTTGTTATAAATATCTGCATCTGGTGTATCTTTATGACTTTTAGAGAAAAAAATACTAAAGTGTAATGTTAACTTGCACAACTTAAAACACCAGATCCCTAGGTTGTCTACACATGTCAATGGCAGACACACAGAGGATAAAAGAATAGAAATCAATATTCAATGTAAATGAAAGCCTGAAACTGGCAGTTACATTTGATACAAAGTGCATTTCAAGCCAAATTAAATATAAATATATATATGTGTGTGTGTGAATAGACCTGTGTAACTGTAACAATCAATCAAAAAGATGCAACAATTCTTAACATGCACTGAGCATTGGGGCACCTAATTTCATGAAGTAAATATGATGGGACGTAATGGAAAAGATGAGCCCAGATTCTCAAATAACTGGGAAACTAATAGATATATCATCTAGATTTAAAAAAAAAAGAAACTGATGAAGAAACTTTAATCAGTACCACAGACCAATAGTTTAAGCTACTTCTCATAATTCTCCCCAACAGCCACAAATAAACATTCATTTCTGCATACTGTGGATTCTTGGTTTCCAGAGAAGCTTTTTGATCAATTTATGAAGAAATTCCTCAATTTTTCACTGCCACACTCACAGACACAACGTTCATCTTTGACATGATGCAATAAGTCATGACTGTAAATCTTTTAAAACATCTAGAACCAGCAGTTGCCACTGCAACTTGTTGAACAAAATTTTGGCTTTTAGAGGGCTCACCACGATGCTAAGAGGAGGCTCCACCTGCCCTCTGCCTTCTATGTTAGTTGTTAGACATTTCTCCCAGCCTGACCTTGAAGTTTTGATAGTCTTGTTGCCTTCCACGAAACAGAATACTTAACTGTTTCACTTTGTTCTTTTAAGTCATATTTATGCTGACCTGGACATACTTGACAAGTGAGCAAAGCAACTGATTGTCAATGTTTGTAGACCGTAGTCACTTTAACTTTCATTTCTATGTTAATCATCCCATGTGTTGTTTGACTGGCTTCATTAGTAGTGTTTTTGCCTGGTTATAAAATATCATGACAAAATACAGATCAAATGTAACATAAGAGACATGGTGAACAGGAGCTGTCTGAGGTTTCTGCTGAAGAGACCCAGCATAAGCTCTTTTAATGAGTTCAAGTATCCTTTAAAATAATACTAATTCTTATTATTATTTTAATAATCCAACATACCCAAGACACAAAGGGCTAACTAAACACTGTTATAAATAATTACATGCCAACAAATTTGAGAGCCTATCAGCGGACAAATTAAAAAACATGCCCAAACCAATATTGAATCATAAAAAATATAAAATCTTAAAAGACTAATAACAGGCGTGAATCACTAATCAAAAAATAAACATCTCACAGGGACAAATGGCTCCACAACTAAATTCAACTAATCATTATTCTTAAATTATTCCAAGAGAAGTGAAGAATTCTTCCAAATGCATTCTATGAGGCCAGGGTTAACCTGATACTAACTCAGAAAACTGATAACAACAAACAAACAAAATCTACAAAACACCATTCTTGATGAACCTGGATGGGAAGGCCCTCAACAAATTACTGGGAAATTGAAGTCAATAGCTCATGCAAAAGTTCACTCATGCTAAGCAACACTACATCAACCCAGAGACCTGCTGAGCTGAAAGTACATTAAGGTTTCTTGATTAGGAAGATTAGCCCTCTTTTTCCTTTTAAGGACTGGGTCTGGGTATATGGGAAGTAGGAGAAAGCATGTATGTGTACATGTGTTAATATAACCAATAGTTTTTCTTTATTCTAATTAGAACTCATCTACTTGAGTTTTGTCCCATCAAACAAATCCACAGTTATCCCCTACTGAGAGAATTGTGCTATCTTTAGTTATGGAATTTATCATATGTAGGGAAAAACACAGTACTCACAAAATACATTGATGTTGTCTGTGATTTGTTTTTAAAATGCCTCAATAGAAAGGTAATCTTTAAAAATAGAAGAAATTGTTATATGAATTAAGAAACCTGTCTTAGAAGGCAATCACATCAGCACAAAGTGATTGTGCTGAGTGTGATAATCAACAGACTTTCAAAGTACAATGGAGAAGATAAACAGCAGGGAAACAGACCAGTCCTAATCAGAAGCAGGTTGACCAGAGGAAGTTATTTCAGGAGGATTAAGTATCCACACAGGAACAAAGAGCTAGATTCCTGGTTCCTCCTTAGCATTAAAAGGTGCCACAAGCAAATGAGACAACTGGAATGAAGAGAAGGGAAATGAAATCTGGCTGCACTCCTCGGCTTTTCTGAAGCGCAGAAAGGATAAGTGACTGCCCGAGGGGATTAGACAGCCACAGACAGAGTGACACAGGCTATTATACTCATTCAAAAGTTTACACATCATACAGACTGATCCATGACTTAGGTAGGATTTCAATTTCATTAACAATGCTGTACTTTCCTCAGAAGAAATAATACATTGCTACTTTTGAATTAAATATTTATGATTTCAAAGCCACCCTGATTATCTTTCTATCACACAAGGAAAATCCTACACCATTATAATTTATAAATTAATAATTGTTTACATAGCAAACTGATTTTTGATAGTCACCAAGAACATACAATGGACAAAAGAGTCTTTTCAACAAATGAATAGGCAAAACTAAACAATAAAATAGATTCTGCCCTCTCACCATCCATAAATAACAAAACAAAACAATTGAACATAACTGTAAGACTCAGAACTATGAAGCAACTACAAAAAGACATAAGAAAGCTTTCAAACATTGATGTAGGCAAATTATTTTTGCATACGGGACCCGAAAGGCCAAACAAACAAGAATAAACAAATGAATTGTGTCAAACCCTTATTCGGATTTCTAAAAAAAGAAATTTTTAAAGGTACCACTCAAGAAAAGAAATTTTAAAAAAATGTAAGCTACCAGCTTTGTGTGAGCACAGGCCTGTAATCCTGTGGGATTACACTCGGAATCCCAGTGTACTAAGAAAGCAAAGGCTGGAGGATTTGGTTTAAAGACAGTGTGGTGTACAGAGGGAAATGATTTCTCAAAATACAGTAATAGAGTGATAATAAGATAGAAGGAAGGCAAAGGGGAGGAGAAAAGAAGGGAAAGGAAGTGGAAAGGAAAGGGGAGGGATACATGGAAGGAACAGAAGGGGAGGGAAAGAAAAGGAGAAAAAAGAGAAGAGGGAAGAAAAAAGAGTGGAGGGAAGAAGATTGGGGTGGGGGAAGAAGGAGAGTCTACAGAATGGTAGGAAATATTTCAAAAGTACTAATCCCACAAAGGATAGATATTCAAAACACGCAAATTGCTTAAAGCGAATTAAAAAAAGTAATCAGACTACTATTTTAAAAAGTAGACATTGCTAACAAATATAATAGAAAACACTCAATTGTCATGAAGAAGTACATCAAACCACACAAAGATGCCATCTTACTCCACTCCATATGACCCAGCCCTCCCATTAGCAAGTATGAATTCAAAGGTAAATAAACCATTCTATCAAGAAGAGACTTGAATTCTCATCTATGTAATAGCACCACTCCCAATAGTTAAAATAATCAGACTAGATGCCCTTTGGTGAATTAATGGTTAAAGAAAATGTGATATTTATATACCATGGCATATTGTCCAACCATATAACTTTAGAATTTCACAGCACCATGGGTGGAACGCATGGTCATTATGTTAAAGGAAAAAGACACAGAAAGGCAAGTGCAAAATATTTTTCTCATTCAACTGTGAAAAATATATATCCCATGGAGTAAAATGAAACAGTGCTCACTAGCAAGAGGGAATTTCAGGGAGAAGAGTGTGGATGCAAGTTCCGTAACAAACAGCCATGCAAGGTTTAGTGAAGAGTCACATTTGCTTTTTTTCTTAGTAGTATAGGGTAACTATTACTTAAAACCATATGTATTTAGGAATGTCCTAGAACAGTAAACATTCTCAATACATAACGCTGATAGTTTGAAAAGATGGTAATGCTCATTACAATGATATGGTCATTATACATCCTGCACATTCATTAAAGTATCATGACACAATCATAAAAATATATGGATATTTCAGTAAAAATATTTGTAGCTCAACTCCAGTTGGTTCAACCAAAGAACAAGAGCCTCTCGC
Source organism: Psammomys obesus (assembly GCF_907164565.1). Classification (NCBI taxonomy): domain Eukaryota; kingdom Metazoa; phylum Chordata; class Mammalia; order Rodentia; family Muridae; genus Psammomys; species Psammomys obesus. The sequence continues at coordinate 19,910,140 of NW_026596040.1, forward strand.
CTCTTCCCTGTTTCAATGCCTGAGGCAGTCATTTACCTTTTATCTCGCACAGTTATCATACTCAACACACATAATTTTGAGATCCTCCCAAGAAATCGAGAAGGATTGTTATCAATTCATTTTACACTGTGTCCTGGATGGTGGATGATACATGGCTGGCTTAATTTCTGGAGTTCTAGTTTGCTTTTCTTCCATACTTTTCCTTGAGAAACTCAGGATAATACCCTGTGTATGGTGGCTGTGTATCAGTTTGGGAAAGATATGGTGTGGCCTAAGGGAATGGGTGTGCCCACCCTCAAAGCCTGGCCTTACTCAGATGTTTCAGATTTACACCCAAGTATTCAAAAACTTATGAAGATCTCCTTGCCAGTGGATATTCCCTATGTTGCTGGGTATTCCTGGGATCACAACCTCTACGGTGGAAAAAGTGAGCTAGACATCCATTTTTCCCACCATTCTAGATGACTCATAGGGCCTGTAGGCTTGTAACCTCACGCAGAAAAGATCAGAAGTAGCAGCCGGGCTGGTCAATCTGGGATTCAATTTAAAACAAGAGTAAGTTTACATTCCCACCAGCAGTGGAGGAGGGTTCCCCTTTCTCCACAACCTCTCCAGCATGAGTTGTCCTTTGAGTTTTTCATCTTGGCCATTCTGATGGGTGTAAGGTGAAATCTCAGGGTTGTTTTGATTTGCATTTCCCTAATGGCTAATGATGCTGAGCATTTCTTTAAGTGTTTCTCTGCCATTCGATATTCCTCTACAGAGAGTTCTCTGTTTAGCTCTGTTCCCCATTTTTTAATTGGATTATTTGGTTTGCTGCTTTTCAGCTTCTTTAGTTCTTTATATATACTGGATATTAGCCCTCTGTCAGATAAAGGGTTGGTGAAGATTCTTTCCCAATCTGTGGGCAGTCGTTTTGTTTTGATGATGGTGTCCTTTGCTTTACAGAAGCTTTTCAGTTTCATGAGGTCCCATTTATTGATTGTTGCTCTTAGAGCCTGTGCTGTTGGTGTTCTGTTCAGGAAGTTGTCTCCTGTACCAATGGGTTCTAGGGTTTTCCCCACTTTTTCTTCTAACCGATTTAATGTGTCTGGTTTTATGTTGAGGTCTTTGATCCACTTGGACTTTAGTTTTGTGCAGGGTGATAAGTATGGATCTATGTGCATTTTTCTACATGTAGACATCCAGTTAGACCAGCACCATATGTCCCTTATCAGTGGACTTGGGGAAGGGCATGCATGAAGAACGGGGAGGGAGGGTGGGATCGGGAGGGGAGGATGGAGGGGCTTATGGGAGGGATACAAAGTGAATAAAGTGTAATTAATAAAATAAAATAAAATTAAAAAAAAACAAGAGTAAAAATGTACCTCCCAGTGTCTGACAGCAGGTGGAGCCTGTGGGTTTTCATCCTGGTCAACAGAGGCACCCTGTTGGAAACCTTCCTCACAGGATCCTGCTGAGCAGGACACACAGTCCTTAACATCTGTGAGGGGTAAGGCCCTAGCTGGCTTTCCCACACAACCACCCTGATGTCTGAATCTTCTCCAGGCCAGGAGGCAATTCAGGTCACCCATTCCATAGCAGAGCAGAAACATCTGGCCCTGCCCAGCTACAGCTGCTGAGCAATGACCCTGACATGCCTCAGAGACCTGCTAAGGACTACCTCTGGCTGGATGACAGAGCCAAGTCACCACAAATCTACTGGACAGAGCTCACACAGCCCTGCCCATCCTGTGTGGCTGAATAGCAATCCCCAAGATGTCCCTCAATATGGCCAGAATATGGGCTGCCACAACTACAGATTCCTGTCAGAAGCATTTTATATATTTTATGTAAGCCTCAGGATAACTATAAAGCAAAACTGTGTAGCAGTTGCACAATATAAAATTATTCACTCAAAGCACCAGAAGAACTATCAAATAACAAAAGAAGCATAAGAGACAAAGAAACGAAGGGTATACAAAACAGTGTGAAAACCTAGCTTTAGCAGGGTGGAATGTATTCTGAGAAGAAGGAACCGACATGTTTTCGTAGAGATGTAAATTATCACAGCCATTGTGGAAAAACAGTGAAAGTTCCTCGTGAAACCGAAGTAGAGTGAGTAACCATGCAATACAGCAATTCTACATTATGGAATACATTCAACATAAAGTACATAAAAAAATGTCCAGACTTTTTATCCACCAGTAAATACAGCTCAAAAATGAACTAGGAAGCAATTTGGAATATCTGTTATAAAAAGAATTAAAATAACAAATGATGTCTGGCAAGGATGTAAATTAAAAGAAGCCCATAGACTTCTGGTGGGACTGTAATTATGGAGCCATCATAGAGAAAGGATGTAGATTCTTTGAAAGCCAAAAATTGAATCTATCATAACATTCAGCTATTCCAATTCTGGATGTCCCAAAGAAATGAAATCAGCATACCCGAGCAAAACTTGCATACCCATTAGGCTGCCCCGTTTACAATGACCAAAGGCAGAAACTGGCTAGATGGCTGTCAACAAGTAAGTAAAGAAATATATGAACAAATTATGTTTATACATGCACACAACACACACACATATTCACACAATGCACACACACACACACACACACACACACACACATACAGTACACCATAGCACACGACACAACACCAGAGCATACCATGCAACATCCCACCCCATCCCATCCCATCCCATTTTTCAGCCACAATGAAGAATGAAGATAGACTTGATCACACATACCTATTATCACAATACCGAGGCAGGAAGGCTCCCATGAATCTGATGTGATCTATATAGTTAATTTAAACATCAACAACAACAAAAGGAAAAAAATGGGGAAAAAAGTGAAGCTGTATTATTTACAGTGATATCATTGAATGTGGGGAATATTTCTTTAAATGAAAAAAGAGAGATGTGGGTTCCCTACTTTCACTAATATTTGAAAACTAAAAATCGCCAGGTTGGAAGTCAAATATTATTAGAGATGGTGTAGGTTGTGCTCAAGCAGGATGGAAAGGGGCCTCTTGGATTTGATCAGTGTGTCCTGTGTGTATGTATGTATAGAAATACTGAACGCTGAATTCCATTAATGTAGTAATAAAGGACTTGGGTGTACTGAAAACAAGTCAACAGCACTTGAGCCCCATCCATCTCACTGTGGGTAGTGAGAAGGTATTTACAAGGATACCTCAGGTTTTACTTGTGCCCATGCCCAATCTTTGCAGTGTATTTGAAATGTGCTAATGATGGTAGCCACTGATGAATCATCTCTTCATTGTTAGGCCATCTTCTGCTGTGAACAACAACAACAGAAGAGTGGTAAATCTCTCCACTCTGCCGCTTAAGGAGAGTGGAGAGATTGAGAATTCGGTTAAGAATTTGTATCCAGCTTTCCATGCTATCATCCGATATCCACCCTGATCTGTTTCCCAGATCCACTTCTGTGGTGTCCATGCAGGATCCTCTATTCCCTTCTACTTCATTCTCTTAGACTACAGGATTGGCAATATGCCTATCCGCCAACATTACACTTTTCTTGCTGCCTTGCTTCACCAGCTTCACCCCTTTAAAACTTCTTATATTTGGCATGGGATATTTTTAGAGGAAGCTACTAGGGATCAAAGTAGAGCCCAAGTATTTACGCTGGTCACCATTTTAGCCCTCTCCTTTGTTTTTGCTTTCTGTTAGTTTGTTTGATTTTTATTTAGTCGAAAGTACATGAAAATACTATCAGCACTTACTCTGATAAGAAGTAACTACCTTTGGACTATTCTGGTACCTTTTCCACCAAGCATACATACACCAGCAAGCCTCCCTGGCCACTCTATATCTCCACTCTTAACCCACTTTCCTACAGTTTAAAATTTTGTACATTATCACATCAGAACCATCTAAGTCCTTGGAAGAAGAAGGCAGGCTCTGCTTCACACAACCTGAAAGGCCCCGGAGTCTTTTTAAGCCACACCATTCACTCAGAGCCATTGTTTGAGTTTTTAAAGGTTGAATGACTATGAGCTAAATAATGATTTTTCTGAATTCACTTTTAAAAACGTAGTTGAAGTGGTAGATTTTTTACTTCATTCCAATTTTGGTTTAATTAAGGCAGACCTGTCATAAAAAGAAAGTCAGAGGAAACAGGCAAAGACAAAGCACATCAGCAGCCCTCATGACCAAGCTCCTGACAGTGGAAAGGTCTGGAACATTTGAGCTAGCAGTGACTGGGTGCTTCTCAGTTGTTCTTCACTCATTGTTTTGACACATCCATCTTCACAGAGGGGGTTTTCTTTGCATTTAAGGTGAATTCATTCCAAACATTGAAAGAGAACTATTTTCTAAATGTTGTGATCCACACCCAAGAATGTTTTCACAGTTTGCTAAAACTCAGAGGTAAACCCATGGATCTCAGCGTCATGTACATATAATGCTTGTTTCTTAGAATATAATTACAACATTTCTCCCTTCTCTCTCCTCCATCCGAACCCTCCTCCTTGACCTATTTCGAATTCATTCCTTTTTTTTTTGTTAATTATTATTGTATGCCTATGAGTATATGTGTTTACACATGTATTTCTAAACAGAAACTGCTTGGTCTGTGTAATGTTCCTAGTATGTGTGATTTTAGGGCTGGCCATTTGGTGTTGGATTTGTTGCTGTTTTGTATTCTGATCTGGGGAAAGCAAGTGGGGTTTAAGTGAGTACCAGCAATTATACTGAACGCTCTATATACTTGGAATGCTGGAGTATTTTGCATCAGTTTGGTTTCAAGTGATTTTTTTTTTTCTCATGAGCTCCGATGATACCCAGAATCCTCAGACAAAGGATCCTATATCATTTTGCTTTACCATCCTTTTACTTCTATAAGATGTTTATTGGACTCACAAGAAGGAGCATCCTGGTGAGATGGATCAGTGTATCAACCCTTGCTGCCAAGTGTAAAGACCAGAGTTCAGTCTCAGGGGCCTACTTAGTAGAAGTAGAGCACTGATTCCTACAAGTTGTCCTTTGACTTCCACCCATATGCTCTGTATGACCATGCATAAGTGCATTTATATTTTGTAGTATAATGAATGTGCATTTCTTTTTAAATGAGAAAATAAAATCATTGAAGAAAACTGTGTTGATTAAAAATGGTATATCTGCTGTGTTGAGGTTCATAATTCTGATTGTAATCACCCTGTTACTTTTATCCTCAGCATAAAAACAATTATTGTCTAATGCAGTTTTTCATAAGTACTATGGGACACTTAAAACCATATCCACAAACTATTCTACATTCCTTTCAAATGATGTGACTTAATTCCCTGCACTTCAGCACAGGCTACAACTTGGTGAGCTGCCTTTAATAAACAGAATACATTGGTTTTAGGAATTTGGTTAAAAGAAAAGAGTGTTCTCCACTGTCCCCTCCTCTTCCTCAATCTGCCATATTGTTAGCTATCATATGAGGAGACTTAACTGACAAAGATCTAAAGCTCCAGTCCAACTGAGTATGAGGAACAGAGACCTAGCAATAGCCAGATCAGTGAGTTCAGACATGAAACTCTTAGCCACAGACAAAAACTCTGATGATTACATCCTTGTCAGTAGACAAGTAAAGCCCCGAACAAGGACCACTTAGCTTAGCTGTATCCCAAGCCTTGCTTCTCAGAAACTACAGTAAATACCTGCTGTCTAAGGTTCTAAACTTTGGACTCTTTTGTCATTGCACAGTAGGTAACTTAGGTAACTAACATACACACTCAGGGTGACTGGATGAAATCAGCTTTGCACCCAGTGTGGGGGAGGATTAGAAATAAATCTTAAGATTTTGCTGTCTCTACAGCTTCCCCCCCCAAAAAAAAAGGTTTAAAAATGCCAGAAAGCCGACCCAACAACACCAGAACACCAGCAAGGAAATACAGGAAGAGAATCAACAGTCGGTGTCAGTCCAGAGTATTTCAGTGACAAACGAAAGAGTTCACAAGCAAATCTCAAAGAACTTCTGGTTTTCTATCCTCTGACCCTGGCAGTGAGCAAAGAAATATTTGTATATGTGTGCAATGACAATTAAAAAAAGAACCATGAATTTGAAAGAGATCAAGGAGCAATATAGAGGAAGGTTTGTAGGGAGGAAAGGGAGAAGAAATATAATTATATCCTCAAAAAATAAAAAGCACAGAATTTTATCACAAACTACCCTACTCTAGACTGGGCAGGAACAATGGAGATCGTTGCTTAAGACACATGGCTTATATCTATAATTGAATGCATATTGCCTGCCCTGTTGTCTGTTCTCTATTTGCTTCAATCCATGTTTTTTTTTTTGCTCTTTAAATTATTGCTTTTTTCACTTCTCTTCCCCCTCTTCTCTTTGTGAGGGTACTAAATAGACCCCTATCCATTGTTTTACCCTGTTACATTAATAATGTCTATCAGCATAATTTACTTTGAAGTCCACAGTTAACAATATCTTCTCCCTCTTCCAGATCTTGCACCAACGACTCTCAAATTTAATGCCCCGATGAAATCCTCAAGGACCTTGTTAGACTGAACATGTGGATTCAGTAGTTCAGGACAGGCTGGAGAGGAGAGCTTTTAATCAGCTCCCAGGTGAACTAGCCTCTCCTTCTGCAGGGAGCCCACGTAGAGCAGAAAGGCCATGGGTCTCAGGGCTCCTGATGTTCCCATTCTAACGCAGAGCTCCAGCTTGTTGCTGTATTTTAAAACTTCACATTCAAGCCAAAACACTATCTCAAATACAGGATATAATAAAGCAGCAACCTGATTTTTGCTTTTGTTTAATTTTGATATGTATTGCAAAAATATTTTTCTACGTATCAGAAATATTGTCTAACATAAGTTTCCTAATATGTGTTTTGTGACGTTTCCTAGGGAGATGTGAATAAATTTCCATTCACCCCACATAGAGAACTAACAACAGACTCAATCAATGAGTCCACTGAAGTCTGCCTTAGTGATCTAGTGTAATGGGATTACCTAAAGGAGTATGACTGGTGGCTTATTTATCAGAGCATGGCCAACTCAAAGACAGTAAAAGGCCCACCCCATGCTGGATGAGGACTCATGAACGTTGCATTTCCAGAGCTCCATAAGCAACTTGCAGGCAGGACAATTATCACAGAGTTCCCTTTCACTGGCAAATGTGTATTGCTTTTAATTTTTTTTTTAATTTTTATGGTAGAGGTCTGTGGGTCTTGTGGGTTTAAGTTATGTCTATGCTTTGTGAATTTTGAAAACATCTAAGCCTCCCTTAACACCATAGGAAGGGATGTTTCAATTGTGACAAAGTGGCTTTGCCATACTATGATATTTTAACTCTTACACAAACTATTCAGTTGCACAAAATGTCTAGAAGGAAGGAGACCTGTAGATGATTTGGGTGTATATAATCTAATATACTGCCATCAAAAATGAATAAAATTCTCCTAGCTGTCACTAACTCTAGAATAGAGACTTTCAACTCCTGGGTCATGTAATTTTTTTTGTCATTAAAATTTCATTATTTTAAAAATATTTTAATTGTTTTGAGAATTTAATGAATGTACACATTGTACTTTGATTATATTTACACCATTACTTACCCTAACTCCTTTCAGATCCTCCCAGCATCTCCCAATTTTGTATTTTTGTTGTTGTTCTTTTTAAATAAATAACTGAGGCTGATTTGTGCTACCTGTATATTTATGGGTTTGGGTCCATCCACTAGAGCATGGTCATCCTATCTGTGATCTATTAAAACAAATTGACTCTCCATCCCTGAAAAGTCATCATCAACTAGCAATAGTTCTTGGGCTAGGTGCTGAGACCCATGAGACATTCATTTCTCCATGCTAGAATGATCATAGTTTTTGTGAGTTCATGAATGTAGTGGTACTATCATGTCCAGAAAACAGTTTCTTACAATCTTTCTGAGATCTCTTCCTCAATGATACCTAAACCTTAGGGAAAGGACATATGGTATTGATAGTCATTTATGGTCATGAGCACTCCACAAAAAAAAAAAAAAAAAATGTATTTTCTACATTTAAGAAGTTCTGAGATTCTTCATTAAGCACTATCTACTCCACAAAGAAACTTCTCTAATGAGGTTTGAGAAGGACATTCATCTATTGGTATAGAGATAGGAGTTTAAAGAGTGGTTTGATAATTGTCCAATTAGTGAAACGTTAGTATGTTTACTCCTGGGGCTTATAAGGTCACAAGCCATGGATTCTTGGGCAGATTCATGGTACTAGACGTGAGCTTTCTGCTGTGGATTGGATCTTAAACCAAGTCAGAAAGCAAATGGTTACCCTGTAACACCAATTTCGTTGGTGCTGTAATGGGTGTATCTTACCATGTGATCATCATTGTTGACCCTCAAAAGTTTCACGGATGGATAAGACTGTTGATGATTTTCTTTCCCAGCAGTTTTCATACTATTACTTTCTAGTCACGAAAGCTAGCCAGTAGAAAAGAAGCTTCCTAGTCAGAACCAGAATGATTTCATTATGTCCCATGACGTATGTCCCATCTTTGATAGTAAGATTCTTCTTACTTTCAAGTACTAGTGAGCAATATCCGATCAAGAGCAATGGCAATAGCCTGTATCGTTTGCAGGATTTCAAGACATCCCTGACAAACAATTCAAGGGAAAATATCTTCTGCCTAAAACTGGCTGTTTTTTTGTTTGTTTGTTTGTTTGTTTGTTTCTACTTTTTTGTTTGTTTTGTTTTTGGGAGCTTCTGGGAACAGTATTATCTCATGTTTTGTTAAACTCTTTTATATGAATAGGTTATAGGTTTCAAATAGCCTTCATTTTAATTATCCTTCTTCCCATTTCCTCCTCTTATTGACCCATCCATCTTTCTCCTCACTTAAACCTCCCTCCTCATAGCTCTAAAAGAAATTGTGGTAAGCGGGAGACTTGCATTTTTATTCCATCCAGTCTTCCCATTCATCATTATTATTTTACTTAGCAGAAGTCTTTTGAAATTCAAGGTAAAGCTCAATTTCTTTATCAGTAAGTTTCTTTAAAAGTGTATTCTGGGTGAACAAACTAAGTGTTAAACATAAGGAATTCAATCTTTTCTCTTAAAGCTTCATTAGCTTTCAGGAGAAAGCACTCTAAGGAAGAGGAGGAACAGAAAGACTTGAATACCTCCAGGGCTCCTCAGAAAGGCTTCCCTTGGATAGAATCGTTCATCAATTTCCACAGTAACAGAAAATAATGAAAACGTGACCCGAATGAGTAGCTGAAAACTGAGTAGTAACTTAAAATTCTGTAGAAGCTGTTCATCAGGTACCAGGCATGTCATGGCCTTCGTATTATAAAGGGGTACATGCTGTGGATATTTATATATCTACAAAGCTTGTCTTCTCAATACAGCAGTAATGATATAGTGTGGTCACATGTTAAAACATTTAACCTTGATAGGTAGATTTGTGACATGAGTTTTTATACCGGAGTTAAGAAAGACCTAGTGTATTCACAAAAACACAAAACCTCCTTTAGAACTTTCCTTACAGTTCACCCCCTCCACAGGGGAAACCATTCCGTCTGAAAGTACGTTCTTCTTAAACATCAGTTTTCAGGGCATGAAATGGCTTTAAAGTAATCAGATTCTGGGAGACAGAAATATTTGTCACTTCCAACTGTGTGTTATTTGTCCTTAGTGTTTATAAATTGTGTTTGCCAATTTTATTAATTTTTTTTCACATCTATGTTATTCACTTTATGTGCCCCTCTTCTAGCTTTCATAATTTTCTAGCTCTTTATAATTATCAAAGTTACAGAAATGAAAATACATAGATTAAGCTTTAATTTTTATTAACAAATAAACACTGAAAATCAACCTATTGTCCCAAGTAAAAATCCTAGGTATTTCTCAAATTATTTCCTCTGCAAATACACGAATGTTACCTAACATGCTGGCCTTTCTAGTGATTAGACTGACACTTAGTAACTCTGGATTTATTCAAAGAAAAATGTGATTTCATTCAAAAACCATGTTTCTCAATATTACTGGAAGAGACAGGGGAGAAGAAAGTGAAACAGGAACATTGCCATAATGTCTTAAATATAGATGAGGTTTTTCAGACAAAAATTATACTCTTGATATTCTATAAAATAGAACAAAGAGCAAAAGAACAGTGAACGCCCTGCATGCTGCTCTCTGAGACACTTGTTTTTTAGCACAGAACTAATTTGAGCCTATTATCTTTAGCACATTTTAAGCATCTTTTCTAATAAATATATGACCCTGTTTTTCAGTATAACACTTTAAATGTATGGCATTATAATCCCAGTTAATAATATATATGAGAGAAATGCAAGATCTCCTAGTTATTGATGCAGTTTTCTTCCACATGTTTTATGTCCACTCATTGAAAGTACCAGGAGTGTGTGTGTGTGTGCCTACACATGTAGATGTGCATTAATTCTAACGCGCGTGGATGTGAGTCTACATTGCTCCAACTTTACTAATGCTCATGAAAGGAAAGAGATGGAATTTCATGGCTTTCATGTGGTTAATTTAATAAAATCTTCAACTACGGACAATGTTCCCCTCCTTTCAAAAGCCAATCTTTAACAGTTTCCTTTGTCCTCATTAAAAGTAAATGAAAAAAAAAAAACCAAGTTAAATCTATTTCTAAAATTTAAATTTGTTTTCTACTAAAGTTGTTTTTCTTCAATATAAATGAATCCCAGGGGGCTGAGTAATATCTAATAAGATATTTTTTTTATGTTACAACATAAAAAAAATCTTCCAACAGATTTTTCTCTATGTTTGAATAGATTTATTAAAGTGTTCAGCGTGTGTGTCCCATCTGGAAAGCCACCGTGGCCCTCAGTGGTATCTCCAGCTCATTGATGACCTACAGTCAATGGAATGCTCCATTTTTCATATGGACACTCTACACATATTTTCATATTCGAGGTGCTTCACAGAGTTGAGTCAACCCACAGAAAACAAAAATTTAAGATTTCCCAATCATCGCCTAACTGGAGTAATTCTCATAAAGACTTTTATGTCATACTTATAATGCATCGTTTCCTTTCCAGATGTGCCTGACACAGAAGTGACTCTTCCCTTGGGCTGAGAGGGCTTTTCTTCTATGCTCACACATTCAGGGCATCCAGATTAATGTCTATAATTTCATATCTTTATCAACACACAAACCTTTTTCCACAGGGGCCAAGTGCAGGGACTAGGCATTTCCATAACACACTGAGACCCGTAGTATTCCAATTTCTCAGGTGTTAACCACTCAAAATCACTGTGTTAGAACTCACCACATTCTTATCTGGAAGAATGGCGATTTTATCGGTTCTTTAGGAGGGTTTAAATGACCTAAACACCATAGCATTTGTGTATGGAAATAAGTAGCCAAACTGTCAACCGGAGACTCTACCAAGTAAAATACTGTCATCTTGTCTTCATAGGAAATAAAATAGCATGGTTGTAAATGCTCAGATCAGAATACTCAACTTTCCATGGAAGGGAATGTAACCCTTTACTCTTTTCCCCTCCCCTTTCTATTCTTTACCAAAAAAAAAAAAAAAAAAAAAAATAGTCACAGAGACATGGTCCCTTTCTGGGGATGCTTCCATTAGGTAATAAACTACTTTTGAAGGTATAAAAACAGATGGGAGTTTATTTCCTCAAATTAGAAGTCCCAGACACTGGTGTTTGGTAAGGAAGCAGCAGGAAGATGGTACTGGACTGACAGCCACTGTTGATTTACTTTTGCAATAAAACACTATTCTTTGTATATTAAGAGGGGCCAAGGAAGCTAAAAACATAAGAAGAGATTAAGGGCCATCAGTAGTGTGTCTTGATTTGGCTGATTGTTAGGAACATCCACATCATCACTGATGACAACAGTCGTGAAGCATCATGGCAAACTTATTCAGTGAGAGTCTGAAGATCTCTCTGCTCTGACCATAGAAACTCTGAACTTTCCTTCTGGTGTAGTTGTGCATCTCTGTAACGGCTGGCTGTTGACCTTTGTCATAGTCAATCGTCATGTTAGGACCACAGGCTCACCTATTATAACACCAGAATCTTCACCGTGGCCACCTATAAGAGGACATGAGTTTCCTTTATTCATCTTCTCTTCACGTGTCATGATATCTTTGTCATAATTTGTCTAAAACCAAATAATATGCCTCCAATGTTGGGATTTTGAGGATGGCAGAGAAAATTCTACATTTGAGCTACTGTGCACCTTGCTGCAAATCTGTAACCAGTTTTACAGGACACCAGGCTTCCTGGAAAACATTTCCATCTGTCTGCTGAGTGCCGGTATAGTATCTATATTTGTTGAATAATAATACCACGCTAAACATCTGAAAGATACTGCCGTGGTTGGTTTTCCTGTTGCTGTGCCTCTAATTGGAATCACCTGGGTAGAGAACACTACGCTCAGGGTAGAAAACCTACCCTGAAAAAGTGGCTCAATTCCCTTGATTGATCAGGGAACACCCACTCTGATTATGGGTGGCACCTGGTAGCAGCCTAGCCAAAAATCTACGGTAGACAGGAGATTGTCTTGCCTTTTGCTTGCTTAGCCTTCTGTCTTCCCACCGAGTTAGTTGGTTTGATTTACCCTGTTGCTGCTGCTGCTGCTGTTGTTGTTGCTGCTGCTATGAACTGAATCCCTTTGCTGATAGCACAACTAGTGTTCCCAGGATGTCATTATGGACCTACTGACCAGTGGTTCTCCAGGAACCTTCTAGGCTTCTAGGCTTCTGGTGTCCGATTGGGACTACGGAAGCACCCTGACTGTGAACTGAGTAAACTACCAGCTGTCACTCCCCTCCTCCCACTGACGCACAGCTATCGTGGGACTACTCCAACTTTTCAAGGAGCCATCTTTAAGGGCTATTACTAGACTCTCCAGTTTCCCAGATGTGATTTAGCTCCTCTTACTATTTTAAGGGTGATTTATGAATTGAATTCATATTTATTAAGAGAATGCTGACTAATACAGATACTAACCATTTTACAGAGCAACTTTTCATACGATATTTGACCGCTTTCTAAAGTACCCTGGTAGGAGGACATGCACTTATAAATCAATCTGTGGCTTATTAATTCACATGAAGCTAGCATAGAAGCTGGGCTCTTTGATATTCTGCCCCTAGTTTAGGGCTTCATTAAAGCTTTCCTTCCAGAAGGCATGACTAAAGCTTTTTGGCTTGCATATACAGGACTCCGCTATGTAACTTGCAAATGTTCAGAGGGAAAATGAAAAAAAAAAAAAAAAAAAAAAAAAGCTTGGGAAGTTTTGATACTTAATTACAAGATTGGGTCAACTAATACCAAGGGTTTTCAACTTCTCATTAGATACTTTTGATGTTGGGAATATTGTGTGCATCAGTGGGTGCGGAAGGTCCATTTGGCTTAGCTTGCCATGACAGCCCCGACCTGCACCCAATTACCTGGATGCAGTGTGAGTAGAGGTCAGAGCTCTCCCAAACAGTTCATTCATCTAAGAGTGAAGATGAAAAACAACCAGCGACTCGTCCTGCATTGTGCACTAGCTCTTTGTTTTATCTTCTAAAGGTTTGATGTTTGATAATGAATAAATTAGAATAAAAAATGAATGCACCCTCTGTAAGGACCCAGCAGGAAACATTAGCTGTTGAGCCAGATCTCAATCAGCAAATGAAAGAGGGTCCTTTTGGCTCAGAAGCTAAGCCTGGGCAGTCTGCTTATTTAGAGGAGAATTGAAGATGGAAGAGGAAGTGCATGTGCATGCTGCTTGTGTGTGCGTGTGCGTGTGCGTGTGTGTGTGTGTGTGTGTGTGTGTGTGTGTAAGGGAGGCAGTAAATGGAAGGAAAAAGTCTCTGCTTTGCTGAAATGCCCCAGTTCATTTAACCCATGCCTTCATCACCTAAGTTATTCTAAAAACACTCACCAACTCATTGTTTCCTTATTCTTGATTAAATTGGCAGGTGTGCTTTATAAATAATGTACACAGTGTGTTGCCACTTGGGGACTGAACACACCTGACAGCTCATAACTTCTATAATGTATCTACATTGCTGCATAAACTTAGTTTCGTAGAGAAAACTTGAGCCACTGACAAAAATGCAGATTGTATGGCAAGAGGCTCTGTGTTGAGTGACCTGCCCCTTACTGTATTATGTCCTTGAAAAGTTGCACAGATCCCTGCTCTGAGGCCAGCTTCACTTCAGGCCAGGATCTGAGCCTACTAGCTTTGCACACCTGGTCACCCAGCCCCTTGCCATGCCAACCCCGCCCTGGACATCTCACTTCCCACAGAAGCTGTTGCATTTGGTTATCAACTCCCAACTCCTCAGTGGTCATTCGGCTTTAAATGAAAACTGGCTCTTCCTGACAGCCCTCCTTCTTTCTGTCCAGGCACCCCTGAAAGTAAGAGAAAAAGGTGCTCAGCAGGTTTATGTTCAAAGACTTTTAAAGTTCCTCAGAGGGGGAGGGGCGAATGTCAAGAAATGATATTTTCTTGGTACTTTTCCCATTTTTACTATGTCCCTCTCTCCATGACAGTTCACACTGTCAGAGCAGTTAAGCAGCAAGTTTTGAGAAAAGGATGTGATACGATGTGATACAAGTGGTGCGTGGTTTGTGTGTGTGTGTGTGTGTGTGTGTGTGTGTGTGTGTGTGTGTGTGTAGCGCTCAGGCACCTCCTGCATGGAGCCAGAAGTTCTGCAACCTGAGAATATCACGCAGTCTTTTTTCAGTCCTTGAGCACACACCAGCACAGTCTGTCCTTTTTAATTTTATCTGATGGGTCACCTGCCAATGCAGGTTCAATTATTTTAAGTAAAGTTTATAAAGGATATAGAAAAAAATATGTAGTAAGTTCATTACTGTATTACATGCACATATTCATATTACATATTTGTAATTTAGCATTTGGCTTGCAATTTATAATAAACATTTATTTTTTTAATAAAAAATGGGAAGGTAAAGCACATGACCGCTGAAACAGTGGGGACAAATGACATTAAGAAAATTAATGAGGCTTTTTTTTTCCTATTTCTTTGTAAGAATTTTTGGGCAGCTTAAATTTAATCATTAGGATTTCATAGAGGAACGGACTATAAAAGGGTGGCATTAAAATCTAGCAAACTGAAAGTAATATTACTGTCTCTGTAACAGAAATTCAATATATTTAAATTACATTTTTCTCTTGATTGTATTGCACACTCTCTTTATCTTCATGACTACCAAAGTTAAATTCTTTATCTGACTTTAGTAGCACTAATTTCTGAAGTTATGGATGCCTGGAGCAAGTAGGTATAAATGGCGAAATCCTCTCTTCCCACTATGTAATTAAGTGAAGGGAGCGTGGGCTGTGTGACAGGCAAACCCTATGAAGCAGCAAGCTAGGAAATGTGTCATAGTAGCAAACAGCCAGTTGTAGTTCCTCATAGTTTCACTAGGTGGCATGTGACCGGCTTGAGCAGAAGTAAAACTGCAGGGTAGCCACGATGTGATGATGAATGGAAAAAAAGAGCAGTGATCCAGCCATCAGCATTTACGCACACGCAGGTCTGTCTGGGCAGCTCACAGCTTAGAGAGCTAATATTTGGACTATCACAGGGTAGAGTCTATGAACAAGCACTGTGAGAACCAAATGCGTAGCTGGTACGCAGTTAAAACATGGCCAGCACTGAAAACACACGCATACAAATAACAAGATATGGAATGAGCAGATTGTATTTATATATTTAGGTGTATATACACATATGCATGTATATGCCTATGTATCACAACAGTTAAAGAAGAGAAGAGCAAGGGCTACGTGTTAGGGTTTGGAGGAAAGAGAGTAGGAAATGATGTAATTATGTGATAATTTAAAAAAATTAAAAAATAGACATTATACAAATAAATGAGCCACAAAAGTTGAATGATTAAAAATATTATCTGATCAGCACTCATGGAAAGATTATCATTGTTTCTTTTGATTTTTCAACTGTTTAATGTTAGTAATGAGGAAGGTCAACATTTTCTGATTTGTAACATATTCCAAATTATTTACAAGATTATTTAAATTACTGAAATATAAAACTACAGAAATAAACACATTTTGCCGAATGTCTTCAGTTATTTGTAAAATTTATTTAGATCCTTGTATGGAAAACTGTTAACAATGGTATTTAGCTACTATGAAGACGATAGCCTAAAGGAGAGACTGCAAACGTTACAAAGATGGCTATCTTTTTTTTTTTTTGTCTGCAGTAATGAAAAAACAGGAGTCTGTCTCACCAGGTTAGGGAATTAGTGACTGAACAGCTAGTCTTGGGTGGCTTTCTACTGCTGTAATAAGGACCCTAACCAAATGCAACTTGGGGGAGAAAGGGTTAGTTGTTCATCATCAAGAGAAATCAGGGAAGGTTTCAGTCCTTTCTGAGGGCCAGGGCAGGGAGTCAAGGAGGCTGGGGACAGGAATTAAATCGGAGGTCAGAGGTTGTGGAGGAATGGTGCTTGCTGGCTTGTTTTTGTGGCTTTATTCATCTTGCTTTTTCATACAGTGTAAGACCACCTGCCCAGGGTGGTTCTGCTCCTAAGTCAATTATCAACAGGAAAATACCCTACAGCCTGCCTGCAAGCCCATCTGATAGACGGAATTTCTCAGCTAAGGCTCACCTTTCACATAAGATGCCAGCTTTCATCAAGTTGACAGAAAACAAACAAACAAAAAACAAAATAATAATTTAAAAAGAAGCCAGCATATTGCATATCAATGATTTTCACTTTCTAAGGGCTAAGATTTTTGAGTGAGAATTATACAAAAATGTTCATTGACTTTGTTTTTTTTTTTTCTCTCTCTCTCTCTCTCTCTAGAGGTTTATTTACATTGGGCAAATTGAGTGTGTATTTCAGGAGACTCCTCAAGTAGAAATATCTATCAGTTCCCATTTTAAAGCCATGGGAAAATTACAGACATGTAAAAGAAGTAACTTTTTGTTCTCAGAAAAAGAAAGGAATTTTAATTTATTGATGATTCACTTTGAGGCAAACCCAATATGTAACTTTTGACAATAACTCATTAAGAGAAACAACACTATCAAATTACCTGCTAGGGAAGTGAAGCATCTGTGAAAATGTGTGGCTGAAGTTACACTTCAAATGAGTAGAAATATTTGAAGAATGGACAACACCGTCAGGCTTCTTCATATGAGCACTTCTAGCTGTCAGATGTTTCTAGACGCTCAATTAGAAAAGGAAATAAAATTTCACAAAACATCTGCCTGCATAGGAAATAGAAAGCACCTACGTGTACTTGCACTGGTGAATGGGTGATGAAAATACAGTACATAAACTCAGCATAATACTATTCAACAATAAAGGGTAATCATAGAAAATAGGGTAAATACATCTAACTATGCAGGTTTCAGTAGAGAAGGGAGGAAGAAGAAATAAATAACACTAACAACATTTGAAAAAGCAACGGGAAACCATATTTCAAGAGCTCACTTGGTGGTTTATAAATCGTGCCTACATGTGTGTATGTATTTATGGTTTAAATGGTGTTATGCCACATGAATTGATAATGCCTCCCCAAGAGCCACAGTCTAACAAAAACCTCAATTCCAGGATGAGTAACCCCTTTTGAGCTGATGGTCAGAATTGTCCAAGAGACCCCCACAATGATAAAGACTACTACCATAGTCATTGATTGCCTTCCAGAAGAGTTAAGACCTTGTTGCTGAAGGCACCACTCTCTGGACACAGGATTTGGAAGAATCCAGCTGGACCTGACTTGGAAGTCTCCTTCCTGATGTCTTGCTCTCGTAGTATCAAAAGGTTCAATGCAAGCTGCCAGTGGTGGAGTGGGGGTGGGGACAATCAATAGTCACACATAGTTATAAAGCCCAAGAATCACAACAATGAGAGCCTTGGTAAGAAATCACCAGTGCTACAATATTGGCATTAATATCTTGGGGTTAACCAACACACCTGTTTAATTGGACTTAAGGCCTACTCAATAGGAGAGGATTTACTGTAAACCTAGCTAGCTAGCTACCTGGCTGAAGAGTGTATTTAGTGAATATTTAAAGTGTCCTAGCATGATCTTTTGTCATGTTTCCCAGGTCTGAAGTGTCCTAAATTATAAAAAATTTATAAGTAAATTTATAATTTCCTCAATATGAAAATCCTTCTTTAAGAGCATAGATTTTAGTATGTTTATCCTATAGTACATGTCTAATATCCACCATGTGATTCTTTTTGTTTCTGTGTTACCTCACTCAGGATGATCTTTTCTAGTTCCCTCCATTTGCCTGCAAATTTCATGATGTCCTTGTTTTTAATAGGTGAGCAGTATTCCATTGTGTAAATGAACCACAATTTCTGTATCCATTCCTCATTTGAGGGACATCTGGTTTGTTTCCAGATTCTGGCTATTATGAATAGAGCTGCGATGAACATGGTTGATAAAATTTCCTTTTTGTATAGTTGAACGTCTTTTGGATATATGCCTAGAAGAGGTATTGCTGGATCTTGAGCTAGCACTATTCCTAACTTTCTGAGAAAGCACTAAGTTGATTTCCAGAGTTTATATTCCCACAAGCTGGAGACCAACAGAGCCAAAAAAACAAAACAAAACAAAACAAACAAACAAAAAAAAAAAACAACTGAGCCCTGGGGGCCCTGAAGAGAATGATATCCCAACCAAGGACAATGCATGGAAAGGATCTAAAAACCTGGCTCAGATGTAGCCCATAGACGCAATCTTCAAGTGGAATTCTTAGTAAGGGGAACAGGGACTTTCTCTGGCATGAACTCTGTGGCTGGCTCTCTTCTCACCTGCCCCTGAGGGGTACAGCTATGCTTATCTATTTTCAAATTCTACTCTGTGTACCTAAGAGACTTATGTCCTCAATTTTTCCAAAACATTTTTTTCCTGAAAACAAACAAACAAACAAAAACTTCTCTTTCTAAATAATCACCTGCCTCATTTTCATGGATGCCCTAAATGGGGAAGTGAAGTTTAGCTACTATATGTACATTTCAAACCAAGTGCCATGCTTGGTCTGTGAGCATACTCAGAAAAAAAAGTACAACAGAACTGTGTTTGAAAAACATAAGAGTAGAGAATGTTCTAGCAGCAGTATGGTATGCTGGACAATATTGTAGTTCCTGCCCTTGGCTTCACCATACACTCCCCACTTCCTACCCATATACAGGAGACCTAGAAATATCATTCGAAACAAACAAACAAACACCCAAACAATAACTCTGAAGTCTGAGGCAGCGAGCATCTTGTAAATTCGAATCCCAAATCACCAGTTCATTCTCCGTACCAGAGAACCCATGTGTAACTACTGAAATAATGGCCTAAGGGGAAAAGAAAATAACTTGATAGTTATTTTCCTGTGTTGACCTTACCAACATAGAGTAAGATGCAATAAATACTGGAATAAAAGCATGGGCTTTTAAGAGCATTAAAAGAAAAATAATGCTCTCCCTGTCTAGAGAACTCTATAAAACCTGGTAAAGATAAAAGTTGCCAACGGGCACTGGAAGATGAACTGAGCTATCCAACAAACTGGCTCCTGTTCTGGACAGAAGCCATAGATGTGCTGGATGATGAAAGCAAGGCAGCATGGTTGGATAACAGCAGGGTTTTGAGTGTTGAAACATGCATTGGAAGCTTAGCTGTCAAAGGGCATGATCAAAGATGAGCTACCAAAGCAAATGGCAAGAATTCACTGGCTTTTTTGTGTGTGTGTGTGTGCCCTCCAAAATCCACAGTGTGACTGCTTGAGTGGAATTTCCTGCTTTCTGAATGGTTTAAAGTGGAAGGAATCACTAAACGTGGCAATGAGTGTCTGATGAAAGTAAAATATATAGTATGATTTAAACACTATGCCTCAGATATTCAAACAGTGGTATTCTGTTTCGTCAAGGGATATTATCTTTGTAGTCTAAAAAAGAACATAAAATTTAGACTTTTCTGAACGTTTAATTCAGCTAATGCTAGATCGAACTTTCAAAGTACACAGTTTCTAAATCTGTTAAATGCTACAAGATCTTACGCTTAACAACAAAAGAAATTAAAGTTGGAATATATGATTTTTATGCTTCTCAACAATTATGAAAAAAATCAAACAACCCCTAATTACTAGAAAACATCTCACATTCTTTCAAGGGACCCAAGTCTATGATCACTCAATTTTGTTTAACAACAAATCTGACCTCTAACTACAGTGCAAGGAGATTTACTGAAGTTTGTCCTCGGGGAGCTTCTGAAATCACCACTTTCACAGATGTTGACATGCTGTCACATCTGAAGGAAATCCCACATTTATGACCAGGTGCCTTACATCCCAGTGTGAGCTGAACAGAAACACAGGGCACACCAGGAGTGCCTCAGCCGAAATGAATACAGATGAAGTGACAACTTCAAAGATGTCACCGGTTCCTCAAAGTAGGCAGTCAGCTGAAGGACAAGGAACTCCAGAGTTATGTCCTCGGTAATTCCTTTTCTTCATGACTTTGAGACAGACTAATTCAGCAATTTCTCAGTTATGCTGTCTGTCTCCAGGTGCCATTACCTAAAAGGAGATTTCAAAGATGCCTAAGAAATGCTGGTATTGTATTTCACAATGTGATTTGTTCATAGGACCTTGTTGACATTTTGAAACTTAAAATTTCAAGACTTGTCACTTTGCCTTTTTTTTTTTTTTTTTTTTAATGAAGTTACATATATCAGATACCATTGCAAACTCTTAGAGAAAAATATCCTGTCACCAATTTTGGTGAGACTCACTGAAGACCCCTGAGCTGTAACAAATGGGAAGCTGTTTTCCCGAGGGCTCTCCTCCTCGCTCTGCTGGCTCCTCTGTGTCATCCCTCCTAATGGATATGAATCCCAGACTGTCCAGTGTGTGTCCGAGCTAGCATATACACCTTCTGTTCACAACACACACACTTTTCTGTTGCTCTTCTAAAACTTGAAAATGTATCAAAGGTGGGTGTGTTTCACAAATTTAGTGAGAACCAAATCCAAGGCCAATGACATAGTACTGTCTGCTGCATAGCCAAAAAGAGACAATATATAGAACAAGATATTTTATTTATAAAAGCTATACATCACTTAAGGCAAACATCCCAATGCAATGAGATTAGAGGAAAGCTACAAAAAGAAAGGGGATGTGTTTTGCTACCTCTCCAAAGCCCTTCTTCATACTCTTGCTTTTGAAGCACATATCCTATATAACTTTAATATGTTTTAAGTTCATTTATAAAAAGTTAATTAATGTCCATGCTGCTCTTAAACATACTGAATAGCATTCTATTTCCAGATTCGTGAAAATCCCACTCCCTAACTTAGGATAAGCCCAATATGTCAAATATTTTCAAATTATGTTAGTAGTTAACTAGGGTTAGCCTTTGTCTTTCACACAGATATTCCTATAGGCCAGGTCAAAAATGCTCAGGCTAAAATAACCCAAGCATGCTTTACAGTGCTAAGTTTGAATTAGGTAGGGTGATCATTATTTCCTGTGTTAAAGATGATGGGCTCCAGGCTGAAGTGATGCTGCCTCTAACTGTGGTCTTACCGTGTTGATGCTACACGATATTTGCACATGGTTTCTGTATAATCAAACTAAAATAAAAAAAAAGAGGTTTTTCACTAGGGTTCCCATCACACGAAACAAACTCATATGTGCACTTTTTCCTTAGCTTACTCCCCTTGTGGTAAATGTTTAGATTCAATTCTTCTATCAGTAAACATATATTATGTACCAGGCATTGAGCTACATACACACTTTCACATGTTGTATGGGTTAATTTTTAAATGCTACCAAAGAAAGCACAAAATCTTTCTTAGTTTTGTTAAAAAAAAAAAAAAAGGATTTTGCTGTGAGGTTTAAATCTACTAAATGCTGGTGTAGGTTGCAGAGAACATGAACCGATATATTTACAGACACTGTATTCTCAGAAAGATGTTGGCCCCGCTGTCTACTAGGTATAGTCGCCATTCTTCCAGAAACAAAGGGAGTATGTTTCACGTCTTCAAGTGTTCACTGTACTTCGAATTATCTTCATGTAATGGGGATTTATTTTACTTACCCGCAGCCTGTATTCTGCTTAGAATTGCTGCGCCCCATCCGAGACGCTCCCAGGGTTTTTTTAGGGTAGAGATGAAGGTGCTTTATTAACAACGCACTGTTTTCACCTTGCTCTTTGTAACCGCTCTTCTGCTGGGTCCTGCATGCTTTCCCATCACACAGCTACAGTCTGCACACTACCTCAACAATACACACTGGAGAAAACATCTATTCTCTACCCCAGAGTTTTTCCTACAAGCTAGGACTGCCTACAAATGTATTCAGTCGAAACCTCTGTCATTCTGGAATTTCTCCATGGTAATTCTGTTTATGTATGTCAAAGCACAACTTGATTACAGCCCTTCTCCTTGGTGGCTCTAGGGCTTAACTCACTGTTTGCCTCCTCTCACTCCAAATTCATACCTTTTCCCTACAAGCTGTTGTTACTGCTCTAGAACAATTAGCTTACAATGCACAGCTTAGGGAAACAAAGGTCTCCTTTCAGGGGACTTGCCCCTCTTCCCCTAACTTCAGAATTCCATTTTTTCAGCTTTCCTTCGTCACCAAACTTCGTGGGAGCTGAATTTTTATGTCCAGCATCTCTTTCTCCGACACCCATAAACGCTTTAATTCATTCCAAACTGACTCCTGCATTCAATGTATCTTGTCAAAACAGAAACCACTGTTGTCAGCAGCCTCCACTTCCCCAGCCTGGTGAGAGGATTCACTATGTCATTCCATCCCTCAGCGAAAACCCCCTTGACACAGTGTTCTCATGTACTGTGCTCTAACTTTGACAAACCTCACCACCCCTGGTAGCGATACTTTCATCCAGATCTAGCTTTTTGTTGGTCTGCCCTTTAAAATCTGTGGATTAGAAATACTGGAACCTAGACTTACATATCTTTTTTTTTTTTTTTTGTCTTTTTAAAATATACTTTGTATCATCAATATCACGATATAGTACTTGATATGCAGGAGACTCTAACTGGAAAAGTAGTGTTTAGGGCATTTCACTGAGAGTCAGTAAAATACAATCAGTTGAGAAACGTTTTACTTCGTTTTAATGGTAACTAGCAAGGCATCTGTGACCCCGCTTTTGGAAACAAAATGAGCACATGCACGAGGTCAGCATGGGGGGAAGGTAGCACCCCAGATGCTTCTTAATAGACATGCGACAACTGGTACCCCCTTCAGAAACAGGAAAGGAGACTATCAGCTGAAGTAATCTAGGACTGGATCCAGGTGCCTAACGCATCCCAAGGCAGCTCTTTCAGTAATTCAGAGAAACACGGGTGTAGTTCTATTATACAGTATCAGGTTTTAAAAGCATCGGCTCTAGTCCCATCAGTTCCATTTAATACAGTTTTACTACAAATGTAATAAGAAATACACATATGATATAGGTGAGAATATTTATTATAATTAAGATGGGAGCACTACTAAATATTGACAAGTATGTGTGTGTGTGTTCCAACTAAGTGAATAAAAGCTATCCGTATACAAACAAAACCTAGAAATAGAGACCATGTACAGTGAACTATCAACAGCGGGAATGTCTGCCCAGTAAATTTTCCGTTGCGTTTTTCGTGTGTTTCTCTATACTAAAATAATTCAGTAATTATGAATTACATTAGCAACTATAAAATTTAGCAGTATGTATAAAAGAGTTGTCTAAAGACTCCAAAAGCTTTTTCTTTGCGGAGGGAAAAGACAGCAGCTGTTCTTGCCATTCACGTGCGACAGCTGAGAGCCACTTCCCTCAGAAATCACTCTCTTGCTTCCCTATAAATTAAATCCTAGACATTAGGGCAGTGTATTCCCTCAATATATGCAATAAGACTAGCTTTGCTGTATATCTCCCCCACATGCAAACATGTAAGTAACCGCATTTTTTATTAGAAATGAACAAAATACCCAATTAGTGCTGCTATTATATTAGCATATTAATGTCATCAGCATATTAATATTACCACATGAATATCACTGCACATATTAAATTAGCTCTGCCCTAATACTAACTTAGTAAATTTGCTCTTGTTATTGTAAATAATAGCATGTTATTGACATGGCATTTCATTTGAATTGGCTTTTAGGAAAAGATCATTTGCACTTTAGCTTTGATAGCTGTGCTGATGGACAACAATAATAAAATATGTGGGCATGAACTGTGTGTTAAGCTCAGCACTGGGCTGCTTAAATGAAAAAACAGCCTCTGATAATGCTGCCAACACTAGTCCAAAATAACTCCAGCCATTACTAGGTATCAAACCCAGCTCTGTATAACTTCAAAGGCTGTCAACACTACTATCCTCTTCCATGCTTTGTATAATTAATATATGTCAATAAAAAATTGAAATAAAAGATGAAGGGTCTAATGAACCGAAGGCCTCTCTCTCTCATGACTCTGCTTTCTTAAATGAGTCGTCGTTATTCTTTGTTTCTTCTGTTTGTTCAGTAAAAGCCTTAGGAAATCAACTGTCATCCATTATACCAGGCAGGGCAGGGTCAACATCTTCTAATGAATGAAATTCAGGGTAAGATGATAAAGTAGCTTTCTAATTTCAAATTTACACCGGTCTGAACTTTGAAGTGGGTTAGGCATGTCAACGGGAAGCATTTACCTGAAGATCATTTCATCTTATCTTTAATTAAAGGATTAGATGCATTGACACTTAACACACAGGGAAAGTGAGATGCCTTGGAGTAAAGGCGGGGTATTCATTGGATGGAAAGAGATATACTTGGAGAGTAGATGTTAACCTTTTAAATGTTGACTTTTTGACTTTCCTGGGACCTGAAAAAGATTTATATTCTTTAAGCTACAGAAAGACTCAGTTTTTCTGAGGTATTGTCAAGGCTTTAATTAGAATCGTACAACTCATTGTCTGGTACAAATTCAGTTGAATGTGGGCTTCCCTAACAATTTAAAATGATAAATGTACAATCCAAAGTAGTTGTTACTACCTCAAATGTTCACGCCCAGCTACACTACTTCATCTACATGGTTATATCAATTTCTTTTCCCTAACACCCAGGATTATGTATTTAAACAAGAATGCTGACTTATTATGCAAAGTGTAAACAATGATTGTTAATAAACTATTCAGTTTTTCTGGGGAAAAAAAGTTTAAAATCATAAGCCCACGATTTCCACAGCCAACAATATGATATGAATGCACTATAATTAATTCCTTTACAATTCTTTTACTGCAGATAAACCACTACAATTATGGGTCACAGATATTACGTGAGTCCTCATTTGTTCGAGTTTATCCATTATACAGTAGGTACATTGTAAGATTTCATTTTTATGTTGTAATAAAATTAGGTGATTCTAATAAGTGATTTTAGAATATTAAAATTTTCTCATGTGCATGCATTTTCAAGCCAAAAGTGGGGGGATCAATTAGTATCTTTAATTATTAACCCATGAAAAACAATGCAAAGATTTGTCAATTTGTCATTGGAGATCAAGCTGGATCTAATCTAGAAGTTTCCTCCCTGCTGACTGGCTTTTACAGTATTAGGAGGTACTGTGGGAACTACTTTGGGAGAAAAGTCATCAGTGTTCCTACCCAGCTGTGGACCTCATGAGCTAGAACAATGGCTTTCCTGGCAAGCTACAGCCACAGAAGCGATATTATGGAGGAAACCATTCTCCTTATTATTGGATTTGAGACCCACACCAGAGAGGATCCTTGCACCTGGTCTTATAAACCTGGTCAAAGCCTATGTCCAAGTAAGTCATGATTGTTTTGCTAAACGGACATGATGGTGGTGTCAAACTCCATTCTAAATTCTTCTATTTACAACAATAGATTAATGTTATTCTTTGCTTCCATTGGGGAAGCCCCTTTTTGATGGGGATGGTTAATATGGAGACTAATAATACACCTAAATGCAGAGAATACATGGCTATGGAGTGCCTAAACCCAAAAGAGACTTGTCTATACTCCCTCCAAGACTCAAAGAATACAGTAGAAGTCAGGGCAGAAAAACCGTAAGAGCCAGAGTGCTCGGTAACGCTGTGAAACCGTGTCTTCTGGACCTGACAGGCCGTTGCACTCCACAGAAGCTATGCATTTTGCACAAGATCTGCACAAGTTTGGAACACCACTGTTCCCAAATGCATGGGTGAAAAACTTAAGAAGCTTCACCACTTCCTGAGGGATTGCGTTTCCTTACTGGGTACTGGGAATGGGGAGTCATTCTCTTCAACGGTGCAGCCGCTAATAAGCTACCCACGTTCCTGTAGATAACTCCCTCCTCATGTAAGTGACTAAACTCAGTGGGCCAAAAGAAGTAAATGAGTAAATGAATAAATAAAGACATAAAATAGGTGGGGTTTGTCTTCAGAAGTTGGAGTAAGGGCATGAAATCTTAATACACACACACACTTTGTGTATAAGTGTGTGAAAGTGTAAAAGAATGTTTAAAAGTTTAAAAATTTTTTCCAAAAATGAGGTCAACTGATCAGAAAAAAAAGGCAAAATGTTACTACTTAAAGAAAACAATAAGTAAAAAAACTTTTGTGTTCATGGTCAGCCAGCACAAAGATTCATCTACTCAAATAAGAACATGGGACATGCCTCAGAGATGTAACATGGCCAGTACATACTTCTTGAAAGGTTGTCTTGGAGAGTTTTTCCTGTTTATAGTGTTTCTCTGCGTAAGGAAGGCATGAGTCCAGCACACTCAAAGGCAGACAAAGAGGCCATTGTTAATAGGACTTAGACCAATTTCCCCACTTCCCCTTATTTGACACCTCAAAGCTGCAAGTGATCTAAAGACGTCTGGGTTCTGAGACCAAGAAATAGAAAGAGGCTGTTAGAAGTTCCTACTGAGACTGGTGGGTGGGAAGGGGTCAGGTGTATTTGTCTTTTGTCCATTGTTACAATAGCCTTTTCCCAAATCCTGGAGCTGGATACAATGTTCTCTTATCATTGTCATTATTACCCTCTACCTACCTCTGAGACCAGTATTTGGATGAGATGCTTTTGCTCTGTGTAAATGGCACTGTCAAGAATTATATTAATCTCAGAGCTGATTGTAATAAAACAAGACAAAACAGAGAATACAGGAGAAATAGTCTACAAAAATGGAAAACACCAATGTCTCCCTTCTGTGGTCATGAAGAAGTGGCATCCAGGTCCCCATCCATTGAATCTAGGCTGATTTCTGATTGATTTTGATCAATACCATGGCAGATGGATCTTACAGGGCTTTTGAGTTTAGATATTAAGACACTTCATAAACTATCAGTTCGCTCTCAAATGTCACCTGCCACTTGAATTGTGACTGTGTCAGAAAAACAGAAGACACTAGAGCAACAGGCAGAGCCAGGTGGTCCCAGCCACTGCAGCCTTAGAAGATGCCATGGATGTTTGAATGAGGCTGTCTTCAACTTCACAGAAGATTCCACATCTAGTTAGACAACTGCATGGCAAAATCTAACCAGCCTCAGAACCTCAGATGGACTGCTAATGTCTGGGATAGTTTCTATACGGCAGCTGGTAACTGACGCCAATTCCTATTCCAGGTCACACAACACAAAATCTCATTTCCTCCTCACTGCTGCAGTGAGGCAAACTCACTTCCGTTTGCCTCTAACATAAATTATTTAGTTATAAGATTATATCACGTAATATTGGACTTTTTTTTCCCAGCCAACCTGCACAATAGATGGAATTTGAACAATCAACTCTCTTTACTCTGCTTTTATGACAACATCTCTACCATACTCAGTACCTTTTGAGAGTGTCTTCAAAATCTATGTCCAAGGCACCATCCTTCCGATTCCCTTCTAATGTTATTTTCTTTATGTTTCCAGTGTTAAATTCTTATCTCATGAGCAAATAGGAATGGCTTGTGGATTTGCTTTCATTTTTATGGTGTAGTTATCTTTGCTGCATCCATTTGCACTTGATGCTTCCTTGACCGCCTGTTTATAACTCTCCAAATTTTCTAATTCAGGTCATTCCCAGTACATCATTTACAATCTCATCTTCAACTATGTGCCGGAAAATTTGAATGTCTCAGTGTTTCAAACTTGACATTAATCTAAGTCTTGGCTTTTCACTAGCAAATTGTGTTATTCCTACACAGTTTTTGAATTA
Source organism: Psammomys obesus (assembly GCF_907164565.1). Lineage (NCBI taxonomy): Eukaryota > Metazoa > Chordata > Mammalia > Rodentia > Muridae > Psammomys > Psammomys obesus. Next base: position 19,938,290 of record NW_026596040.1, read on the forward strand.
CCTGTTTGCTTCCCTGTGGTTCATACATCTGTGGATGACTCTTCTATGAGCCCTCCTTTGTGGTTACTTTGCTCCTCTACTTTTCTAAGTCTATACATTTCACTCCAGCAAAGCTTCTCAGCAATATCCCTTATATCAGGGATATCCACAGGAAGATCCCTTTTTTTGTTTCTTAGTCTGCTCAAAGATTTCAATATTTATCTCCTGTATTAGTTTGATTTTCTATTGTTGGGATAAACAACTCAGCTAAGGGCAACATAAGGAAGAAAGGGTTTAAGTCATTTTCCAATTCCCCGGTTACAATCTGTTGCTGAAGAAGCTGGAGGCAGGAGCCAAAGCAGAGGCCGCCTGAGAAACACTGCTTACTGGCTTGCTCCTCAGGGCTTGCTCAGCTTTCTTACATACAACTCAGGAACAGCTTCTTAAGAGTGACACAGTAAGCTGAGGCCTCCCAGAGCAAGCATCAATCAAGAATATGCCCTACAGACAAGCCCACAGAGTAATCTGACAGAGGCAATTCCTCAACTGGTTTTCTTTTTCAAGGTGACTTATTTGTCTCAAGTTGACAAAAGCTAACCAGCACATTACCTGACTACCAGAGCTGAATGTGCTCATATCCTAAGGTGTTTGTGAGTTTTGAGTGTTCCGTTCGCCTCTAACATAACTCATTTAGTTATAAGATTATATCATGTAATATTGGACTTTTTCCCCAGCCAACCTGCACAATAGATGGAATTTGAACAATCAACTGTCTTTACTCTGTCAGATGGCTGTGGCACTCCGACTGGTATGCTTAGAACCTGCAGGAGCTGGAGGACCCTGGAAATCTTTGATTACTGAGCTGTTGGCCATTGTCTTCATGTGGAAGACTTTTGCTAATTCTGTATGTTGTGAATCAAACTTCCATAAAAGTGTCCCTCACCTAGACAGAAGGATGTCTTCCTCCCATATGCCCCATCCTTACTATTTCATCCTCCTCCTCTCATCAGAATTATTGGCACCTGTCACTTTCCTTGTATGCTTGTTCTTTGAGTCTTAAGAGTTTGCAGCAAAAACTAACTCATGACAGCTACTCATTTGTTTTTGAATGTAGGAATAAATATATGGAAAAAAATGACTGTTGAGGCTGATGAAATTGAGAACTGCCATCATTCTATGTGGGGCTCTTCACCATCCTGGAAAAACTGACCTTCATTGACATCAACCAATAGGGAAGAAAAAAAAAAGAGTCCCTTTCATTGTGGTTAACGAGACATGATTGGAGAACAGCCCAGAGATCTGTCGACGCCCTCCGTAGTTAAGGGTCTGCAAGTTTCTGCGAGATCAAAAGTACTTCAAAGTGTCCCTCTTTCAGAGTCTCTGGCAAGAAATTTTAACACAACAGGAAGAAGAAACGAGTAATTGCAAACTCCCTGCAAACCTTAATGCCATAAGAGTCTCATAAAGCAGGAAGGAATCAAGTGCTTCTGCTTAGCATTTTCTTAACACATGCAGTTCTTGGGTCAACTAGTGAGAGCATCACAGCAGGAAAAACCAAAGGAAAAAGCAAAGGCAGATCACTGTAGATCACTTTGAAAAGTTTGATTTTAAAATCATGCCAAGATATATTCTTGACGGGCATGGTAGCTCATGCCTTTAATCCTAGCACTCAGAAGGCAGAGGCAGGCAGCTCACTGAGTTGGAGGCCATCCTGGTTTACAAAGCAAGTTCCAGGACATCCAGGACTACACAGACAAACTCTGTCTCACCTTCCCCTCCCCCCACCACAAAGAAAGTAGTTTTCTCCATTTTCCTCTCTTGGTAAGCCATGTGGCTCATCCCTGAGCTTGTCATATATGCTATGGAACTCATTACACCCCTCACAGATGGTGTCTCTGGCAAAACACAAAAGCCAGGGAGGCTGATAATGGAGGTCTAAAATAAGCCCATCTCAATCCTCAGTGTCAGCGCATTCAAACACTCTCCTCCAAATCTGGCATAGGCTAGCAAATGACCTTAGCAGCCAACAAGACCCACATGACCATAATGTCACCACTAAGTAGGCCAAATATGCCTTCATAAAGCTTAAGGAGGAGATCTGAACCTGTGCACACAGAGAGCATAAAATCACAGACAACCAGTTTAGCAGGACTACTTCTCTTTCTGTGAAGTGAATTGCCGTGGGTGTCAGAGCTCAGCAATAAAATGCATATATTCACTGAACACCATCTCTGGTCAACGCTGATTATTTTTTTATTTTGTAACACCAGTGAATTCATTGGTTCCTGGCCATTGAAGAAAATTACCAACAGGTTTGATATTTTACATTGTATTTTATCTTTTAGAGAAACCGTAGTAGGGTTATCTGTATTTATAGCTAACTCCAGAGATTCATTGAGGTTGGAATGGTAAAGCTAAATAGCATCCATGATTTTCAGGTTTATATTATTAATCATATAGTATGAAAGACACATTTCATGCACTGAACACTAACTTCTACAAGTTTGTAATAATAAAGCTGCTTACAAGTCAGCAATACAAACTTCAGGAACAGAGGGTCACTGTGGGGTTGCAAGCTTCCTCAGTATGTACTGAAAGATTTGCCATCAGTGTTCACATGGGCAATGAATGGCTGAAAACAGTGCAGTTCCTCACTCTTATTCATCCTTACTTCTATTAATTCTTCTTATGGTATGATATTGTCTTGCTCATTCGTTCAGCAAATACAGACTTCAAACAAGGTATTCATTGATTAAAACAATGAATCAGTGTTTTAGTTGGAAAACACAGAACACACACACACATGTAAATACATAAATAACTATGATTCTTATAGGCTGTAAGAAACAATGCTTATGACACTTATTATAGTGAAGAATTAATAAAGAAGGAGGAGGAGGAGGAGAAAAAGAAGGAGAAAGGAAATGGCAAGCCAGGCGTGGGTGTATACATCTTTACTCCCAGCACTTGGGAGGCAGAGATGGGTGGGTCTCTGTGAGTCCAAGCCTAGCCTGGTCTAAAAAGCAAGTCTAGAACAGGCAGGTCTATTACACAGAGAAACCCTGTCAAGGAAGAAAGAAAGAAAGAAAGAAAGAAAGAAAGAAAGAAAGAAAGAAAGAAAGAAAGAAAGAAGGAAGGAAGGAAGGAAGGAAGGAAGGAAGGAAGGAAGGAAGGAAGGGAGGGAGGAAGGAAGGCAAAGGAAAATAATGAGGGCTCTATCTAGAAGTATTGGGAGGTTGAAAGACTGTTAGATCTTGATATTCAGCCATCTTTCAATGGCGAACTAAATAAACAATGCTATCCAAACTGGAAAGTGATGTTTCACAGGCTGAAAGCAATTTATGTAACTAGGCTTTAAAACACTGAGGTCATTTAGAAACATAAGTTGAAAGGCCTTTAAACAGCATCTTTTCTATGTGGAAATAAAAGGGATGCGAGCAAAATACAGACTTTGACATCTGACCACAGTTACAGTCATGACAGATTCGATAAGCGTTTTTATAATGTTTGATTTCCAGTTTAAGCACCTGCAAGGATTTGTTCAAAACTTGGCTTCTGAAACTACTTGTACATCTAACCAATTCCTCCTTAACATTTTCTCATGTTTCAGAAAGAAATTACTTATTCTATTGACCCAAGAATCAACAGGTGGTGTTCGTGGAGTTTCAAAATCTGAAGTAGAACTCCAGAACTATAGGGTGAAGAGAGGAAAGTGAAGCCAGAATATGTGAGCAGGGCAGGCATGCCTTCAATTTGTTTTTTTTTTTTGTTTGTTTGTTTGTTTGTTTGCTTCCTCATGTCTGAGAAATTTCATAGAATCTACCACCTTCTTTTTAAAAGATAAAACTGTAAACAAACTTAACATTTCCCATCTACCATTCCCGTGAAGCCTGCATTATGAACATATACTCTTTGGAAGTAACTAACAGCTTTGGTTAGATACCCATGTTACTGGAAAATACACACAACAGTTAACAGGTTGAAATCATTATTAAAACAAAACAATGGAGGCATCTGGGAGACCTAGGAAATAATCTGGGGAGGTGAGGTAATTACTGCTTTGCTGAGTCATGCTAGAGTTTGGGAGATAACAGGAAGGCAACGGACTGACTGTAAGGTTGGAGAACAGCCATGTCAATTAAAAAGAGTATACTCTTTCCATAGGAAGAAATAGCTTAAGCAAAACTGGGAGAGGGGCCTCTGAAAACAACAAAAGTGACTGGTAGGTAGTTATTTATTCTTCCACTACTCAAGTTCTCTTTCTTTGAGTCTCATAATTAAAAAAAAAAAAAAACAAAGGAACCAACCAGATAATTTCTATCTGTGCTGATAGATAATTCCATAAGTTTAACACCACATGCTAGGTTTATTGAGAAAGTGCAGAGGTAGCTCAATTCACCCCAATGTCCAAATTAACCCTAAAGGTATAGCAATGTATGATTAAATTTCCAACTCTATTACAAAGCCACAGTATTAAAACAGAATGGTACTGAAATAAAAATGGACACATTGACCATTGCAGCAACAGAGAAAGCTCAAAGGAAACCTACACATTTATCATCAATTGATTTTCAAAGAAGATAAACAACATTAACCAAAATCAATGGAAAAAGTAAATTTATTCCATGTAGATTGGAGAGGTTAATATCCAAATGCACAAAGAACTCACTAGGAAAAAAAAAAACAATTAAAAGGGACAAATACTTCAGAAAATACTTTTCAAAGAAAGGCAGACCCATAATCAGTGGGTAGGAAACATATTCATCACTACTAATTAGGAAAATGCATATTAAAATCCTGACAAGAGATCACTTCCTAACTTTCTATAATGACTATTAACCACAGACAATGTAAACCGATCTATTGGTACATTTCTGTATTTGCAACACTCAATTTGGAAACTGAGACAGAAGGATTGCCAGAAGTTCAAGGTCATACTAGGGACACAGAATGAGCCAGGACTAGCGGGGATTACATCGTGAGACTGTCTCAAACAACAATAACACAACAACAAAAAGAACCCAAAACAAGTAAGATAAGATATAGTTCCTACAAAACTGTGGAAACAGAGAACGTGTGTGTAGTGTGAATGAGAATAAACCTTATAGTATGTGGAAGACATGTGGTGGTTCCTTAAAAAGCTGAAAACAGAGTTCCAAGTGGAGCCAGCAATTATGACTCAATGTATATCACAAGCAATGAAATCAGTCTGATGAACTGATATCAAACTTCAGTGTTATATATTATGCATCACAACAGTTAAGATATGTCCAAAGTATGTGCTCAAATAGATGGATTAAGGCAATGCATATGCATGCAAGTTCAAGACTATTCTATCTTGAAGAGGAGGAAAACTATTTGCTACCTGAGTGAACATGCCAGTATGTGAAATAGATCAGGAACAACAAAAACGAAAGATAAATGTCCAATGGCCTCCTCACTCATCTAGGGGATAAAAAATTCCAAAGACAAGAATGGTGGTCAACAAGAGCTATGTGAGAGGGAAGTGGGCCATGTTAACCAAATAACACAATCCTTCAGTTAAGTAGAGGGAATTCTCTCTCATGGCCCACTGCACAGAGTAGTAACTAAAAACAGCACAGCATGTGCTTCAAGATTGTTAAAAGACCACATGATTTTAATTGCTGCTGCTACAAAAGAATGTCCATGAAGCGGCCGAGGCTTTGCTAGTTAGCTTGATTTCACCATTTTGTTGTATAAAATATATCGAGTCATTTTATAACCCATAAGTATGCACAATAATTTGTCAATGAAACTTATAATTAAAAATAGAAGTTAAATACTTCTGAATTGATGTTCTCGTGACCCCACACAGCTGCCAGAGCTATCTACACAGTCCTGGCCACAGAGCCCTGCACCCTGGTCGCATTTTGGGAGTGCAGGTTTCAAGTCATGGATAGATAATGTTTTCCTGTTAGAACATGGTGGCCATGTGTTTCTGGGACACGCATGACATGCAGGGTACAGGTATTGGATGTCTGTTTAACATATCAATCCCCAAAGAAAAGAATAGTGTTTTGTCACGGAAGGATGTATAAGCCTCACTTCTCCAACTGCTTCATGTCCCTGTGAGTGAAACCCACCCATTACTGTTTCTGCCAGCCAGCCTGGGCAATCCAAGGAATTGACAAATTAGATGCCCGGTGTGGTGCAAAACCCTTCTAGATCTTGCTCTTGAGTGCCAAAGGCTAGAACATTTCAGGGGACTGAGTCTTCAAAAAGAAAAGTGATGGTTCCTTTGTCTTTGGAGACTCAGAGGCACTATTGAGACTGGGAGCAACAACATTCCTTGGACGTTCTCTACTATTAAGAAAAATGATCTGTTAAAATGCTTTGGTCCTCCTTCTTTGGTGTCACATGCATGGCTAAGAAGTGAAGTACTATTTTAAAGGAGGGAACACAGGCCGATTGAATGACCTTATCATTAACCAGTGTATAAACATCTGTGAGAATAGTTGCAATCACAGGAAAACATCTGGGTGCTTAAGCTTTATTTTTTTTTTAAAGAATGTTCCAGTAACAAATAAAATGTGGTTGAACCTCATCCCTAAGGAAAAAAAGAATTGATGTTTATGTTTTGAGTTATTCTGTAAAAAAAGGAGCTTTGAAAAGGCAAAAATGATCAGCATGAAAAGAAGTTCCAAGTAATTGAACTGTTTAAACTATAACTACAGAGAAACCCAAGGATTTAAATATAATGCTTTCATAATAATGATTTTTAAAACAAAAGTAATAACCTTTAATTAATTAATTAATTGTTTGAGATAAAGTCTTACTGAATAGCTCTTGCTGGCCTAGAACTCACTGTGTAGAGTGGACTGGCTTCAAAGTCACAAAAATCAGCCTGCTCTAAAGGCCTGCCTTACCATGCCTGGATGATGTGGTACTTTTAAAAGAAAAATAGATCATCAATATTAACTATGATTTAGAAATCCTGGATACACTTATACATAACAACACTACACATATTTAAGATCTATTCCAAATAATCCCCACAGCAATCTAACCAAACTAAAAAAAGCCAGCCAAAGATTAGTTTATTAAAAATGTCTCAGGAAATGAAAACCTATTTTACCATACATGGAAAGCATGATTATGACCTGCAAACCACAGAAGTCCATCAGGTCACAGAGAAACAGGCAGCTCTACTTGAAAACATAGATGGAGAAAGTTGAGTATGAAACACTAGTAAAGGAATATTAACATCTGCATGTGTTAACATCATGCTTGTGTCTGTCTAGGTTCAAATTTAATTGCACAGATCCATAAAGTAGTGATAACCAGTAGGAAAATGTAAATTCAAACAAGACATAAATTTACATCCTTTGTTTTATAAAAATGTTATCTTGTCATTAGAAATAGCAATAAGGGAATAAAAACTGTTATTCATCATAGTTTAAAAATAAACTATGAAAACAATTTTGGGAATAATTTGACAGTGCCTAATTCCAAATTAATATTTTAACGTCTGTCTGTAACTTCTACTTCTAAGAAGCTGCCTAAGACTTTTTCATACATAATTGCACAAAAAATATGTCAAGAATACTTTTACAACAGTTGTTGTATGGAGAAAAACTAACTTCTATCATCAAAATATTAACTTAATTATGATACATTCATTATATAAAATTAAAATTATGACCTATTTTTACAAAGCTTAGAGTAATATATTGTTATTTAAAGTAATATACCATTAATATTCTATATATAGTAAATATAATATATATATAATAGAAACAATATTGAGTAAAAATCAAGGTTCTTATAAATACATGATCAAAAGTCACACATACATACTTTTGCTATGGACCATTACAAATTGACTAGAGGATTCTGGGTTTGCCTTCTATTGCTTTTTAAAAAAATTACTAAAATATCTGAAGTAATAGCAATATATTGCTACACAAGAGACAAAGCCAGACTGTGATCTATAAGAATAAGGAAATGCAGGAGTTAAGTACTATATTTGAATTGACCTTCTACATGGAGCATTTCCAATAATAGAGGTCCTACTATTACTCTCAGTGAGTTGATTAGGCAAAGCACTGCTTTTAGTGTCCACAGCTAATATACCATGGTGCTTTGGCTTGACTGTCTATCCCCTGAAACCCATGTACAAGCTGAATTGCCAGTTGAAAAGTAGGAAATGAGACCCCTGAGAAATGCTTAGGTCATAAGAATCCACTCTCACTTGGAGATGCGTGCTCTTCACAGCAGACAAAATATGATTTTATGCTCGTTCTCTTTGGCTTTCCAGAATAGTCAATGTCCAAATCATTATCTGGGAGGTGGAAACCAGACACTTACTAAACAGAAACCTGCAATTTGGTTTGGACTTCCAATTTTATAGAAATATAAGAATAAAGAACAAAATATCTGTAATATAGACAGATGATAAGCATATATCTCAGGTAGTCTATAATAGTAGCACAAAATAGACACGGGGGAAACCATGAAAGTGCGTGGTATCAACACCGCTGGCAAGTTCAACAGTGGCTGTCTTCTCTAAGCAAGGGCCAGCACGAAGAGCATTTTAGCAACTTGAAACCCTGACAGCACTGAAAAATAACACCACTAAACAAAGAACCACAGAACTTACAGAACCACAGCCATTAGAACAATGAGTATAGTGGTGATCAACAGGTGGAGATGTACCCAGCGAGGCCCAGTGCAGAATTACAGAGATAGATAATAGAGCACAGATTCCCTACTGCAAAATAGACAAGTGGCCAATAATGGAGATGTGGGTACATTAAGGCAAAAGAAACCAGAGATGGAAAACTTAGAGCAGTTTCAATGAAAGTCACAATTTCTCTTTTAGTTTCCAGACACAACCCAGTTTGCACATTCCGTAGTCATTAAGAGGTGATTTAGTCTCCGAGAGGGAGGACCTTGTTTAGACTACAGCAACTATGTGCAGTAATGAATCCTCAGCCCTTTTCCAAGGGAATGTCTGTCTATGTCCTCATACAGCTGTATAGCGGGGGGAGGGGATAGTCAGGCATTTGGAAACTATTGTAGACAGAATCTGAGTTGACAGTGATACCATCAAGAAGACTTAAGGCAATATGGGCTTATTTGAAAAAGAGTAGCTCAAATGTGAATTACAGGGCAATCACCAAATGCAAAGCTGTATCTGGTTATTATTTTTGTGATCATCATTGCATAACTGTCATTAGCATGTTTGACAGCTTATATGATACCCCAACTGATCTTCTTGGAAGCAAGAGGCATTGTACAAGAGTGGACAAGAGAATCCAAGTGGAAGGATCACAATTATATTAGCACATAATACTGTAAAGAAAATATCATACATTCTTGGTTTGTGGCATAAGTTAGGTCTACCCTTAAGAAACTACAAGATACAGATAGAATTTTTTACCATCACATCTTGTTTTAAAGAAAAAAAAAAGTCCCCATCATTACATCTTACTAATAAAGACACAGGAGCTAGATGCTGGGCTGAAAGCCTGTTAGCCCAGAGAGGCAGAGAAAGCACCCAGCTGACCTTCTTACTCAACTCATGTCCCAGAGGCAAAAGCCTTTCTTACTCAGCTCACATCCCAGATGGAAAAAGGAAAATGCCAAAAGCCTATAGCCCAAAGCCCCAAAGCCAAATGCTCCTCCTTCTTCTCCATACTGTCTTAATACCCTCCTATAAATGCTCCTCTTTTCTGTTTAATCCCTGTCAGCTAGTTTCTTGCTCCACATTGTGACCAGGGTTAACTTTATTTAATCCTGTGTGCAGAAAGCTCTTGGATTAAATGTGAGTGCTAGGACTGAGCCACACCATAGCCACATGTTTACAATAAACAAAAAGGTCTTGGATCAAAGGTGTGCGTTAGGGCTGCACAGCACCGAACAAGAAACAAGTTTTTACAGTTCACAATCTCGGGGTTCACAATGGAATCAACTATCCTGCAACAATCACATCTCCATTTAATCTGCCCATCTGTTTCCTGGAAATGGTGTTTGGACCCCATAATGAAAACACAGGTATTCTTAAGACATAGCAGTCAACACAATCGATGCTAAATCAGATTAACGTTGCTTTTTAGACACACAGTATATGGATATTGATTTATACCCTTATTCAAATTTAAAAGATTAAAACCCCCCTATTTAATTAAATAATATAAATTTAAAATTAACCCCACAACTGTATTATCTCCCACCTCTCTCTGGCATAATATAGCACAAAGAAATTTCGATGATCCAGTATCTTGCTGAGCGTCAATCTGAGGTATCACAGTGATGACTCTGTGATGAAGTTGGCAGAAGAAAAAGTTGTGACCATCATTCTTGTGTCTATTAAGAAGTGGGGAACATAAAGGATGGTGGAGAAAGAGAGAGATAGATGAGGGAAAGGTGGAGACAAAGAGAAAGAGAGAGAGAGGTGGGTCTAAAGTATTTAATAGTTTTTAATAGTTAGGCATATGCTAGGACATTCTTTCAATAAAGTAAAAGAAAAATAGAATCTTGCAGCATCTAGCCCAAAGAAGGACAGGCATCACCATACAGGGAAGTCTATCTCACCTTTATGCTCCATTTGCTAGAACTGATAGCCCAAATGCTGGTCATGAGTGGGCTCGGGGGATGAAGAGGACTCCTTAGCAAGTCTAAACTTAGGCTATATAATTTGTCAACCACAATGGGTTGCAGAAATTTGTGGTGTAGCGTCTGTGGCAAGCTTCCCTGTAAGAATTCCAACAAAAACTCAGGAGGTTCTGCAGGAGGGCTGTACCCTCTGCGACGAGATGTTAACATCTTCTGAGGAACACCCACAGACATGTATGTTGGTGCTGGTGGAGATGGAGGACCTGATTATGGAAGATTAAATCTGTGGCTAAAACTACTCATCAAGAGCAGAACCTCATCCGATATGATAATGGATACATTGAGTAGACCCAGCAAAAACTTCATCATAACATGAAAGTGACATATCTGGAATCACCCCCAAGCAATTCCAATGAGCACAGTTTCATTTCAGTCCACGCTTTCTAGAGAGACAGAACTGAGAGGATGCACAGAGGCACAAGGGCCGTAGTTATTATGGGAACTGCCTCACTTCTTCATGGAGAAGTGCCATCCGAGAGCTGGAGAACCAGCAATTCTGGTAGTCTGGGTCAACCCAAGTGTAAAGAAGGTGTCAGAATCAAGAGAGCTGTTGCTATAAATCTCAGGTCTGGGCTGACAACTCTAGAAGGAGGTATACCCCCACTGGTATGGGTTCTGGAGCCTAACGTTAAAGAAACCCAACTTACTTTGAGTCAGAAGGACTGGAAAAGGCAGCGAGGCTTCAGGAGAGACAGGACGAGACTTCTCCTGTTTGCTCTACTTGATATCTCATCTGACTGGGTGGCGGCCCTTTACTTTGATGGAGGAATCTTTCAAAGTGAGTTCACACACTCACCTGCCAGTCATTTCTGCATTCCTCCATCAAAGTAAAGGGCCGCCACCCAGTTATTCTAGTCTACAACAAAATGGCACAGATTACAGCAGAGAATAAATAACGCCTTCCCAACCTTCTGAGTATCTCTTAATTCGGTCAAAATGATGTCCAAACCTCATGAAATTCCACATAATCTTAACACAGCACCCACAATTGTAAAAACAATGCAGTGTTGTGGTTTTTCGTAGCACCTTGCTACCCCCCCCAATTCAGGATGGCTGACTCTGTCAAGTGTTATAATTTTACCCTTTCCCATCATTCAGGGAGCAAAGTGAACAAAATAACTATATCTAATGGAAAGTTATTTTGCAGACTAAACTGTGCACATGAATGCCCATAACTGGGAAACCTTTTAACAAAACCATCTCCTTTTATTAAAATAACTGAATGAATTTCTGTAATTTTCAGGAGTAGAGTTAGGATGCAAAAAAAAAAAGAGAGAGAGAGAGAGAGAGAAAAGGCATCTTGCTTGAAACTGACAATGCCACTTACTCTGAAAATTTCTACACATCAAGAATGTGCTCAACTTTTCAAGCCACAGGGATCTTGTATGTCAGTTTAAACTGCCTTCCCAAGCAGTGCGATTAGTTCAGAAGTTCAGTGGCACCACAGTGTTCTATGTGGCACAATACAATTTCCAGCAATTTACCAAATTATTTTCCCACTGGGTTGTATTTTCAAAAGGGAAAAGTATTTCCCTTTTGCATAATAGACACAAGACAAGATCCAGAAAAGAAAAAAAAAAAAAAAAAAAAAAAAAAAAAAAAAAAAAACTGAGATGACAATCCAGTCAGTATTCTGCTTCATAGTGCTTTTTAAAAGTCATGCAAATTCTACACATTGATTTTGCCATTAATAACACTGCCCATAATTTGTTGAGTGCTGACAGTGAGCAAGAACAGTCCCTGTACTCTGAGTTATACAGAACCCAGACAACCAAAGAAAGCTGAATTAACTACACCAGTTAGTGTGAGGCTTTGGGGCTTGTGTCCAGCTATAAATTTTTCCTCTTTGGCTTTTCATTTCCTCTCCTTTATTCTTGTAGGATACCCTGTACAATGAAAGAACATTACTGTCTTGGTTTTTGTCGTTTCAGAGCTACCACAGCTCTGAAAAATTCATTTCATTTAAAGTGAATTTAAAAATTTATTTTACATTTAAAAATTATATATTTAAAAATTCTGCTGCAAATTTAGAACATAGACTTTTTAATATAGTTTATATCACCCAAAGTCCACAGTGGCTTTTCACAGAGAAATTAAGTTGATACAAATTTGTGCATAGTAAACTATTTTGTTGCTAATTTATTGTGTTTCATTTCCATGAAGAGCCCATTTTAGCTGTATAACAAAAAGAAGTAAAGGGAAACTATATCTGTTAATTACACACCATTTATTTTTAATAGTATGTTATCTTTGATTTACCTAAGAAGGCCATTGCACCGCATTAAAGAATTTCTAAATGGATATTGTTATGAAACAAATTTACTGGTGAGCGTCGTAAATGACTTTTATAAGTAATTCCAAGTGCACTTATATTTACGCTTTCTTTTTAAATGAATCTTGTCTGTAATCACATAAATATAGCACAGAGTTACACAGTGAACATTTGGAAATCGTGAGTTTAATGGGATATAAAAGACTCTTTAGGTCAACAGAAATATACCATTGTCTCCATAGAAAGGAACACCACCTCAGAAGCATTCTAAACAAAATCAATACTTAGTATATGTAAACATGCTGCTGAGATTAAAAAAAAAAAACAAAAAACAAAAAACAAAAACAAAAAACGAAACTGGCTTATCATTTAGCTCCGATTTTTATGAGTTTATTTATCCTGAGATACCATTTGCAAGGCTTTCCAAAAAACAGGAAAGCAGAAGTTTCTGTTTCTAATTTAAATAGTCACATGACATGTGACCTTAGCTTATGTAGTAAGAGGTATTCTGGCCAGGGCAGTTTCTTCTATGGATCAAAAGTATTCTTCTAAAATTATAAAAAGTTAAAACAAATGTCTCCCCAAGCAAAAAGTAATAATAACATTAAACCATCAGGGGCATCATCAGTCATAACTTTAAAACACATGCCCAAACAATTAACAGCCAAATCATAGTAAGAAAACTGAGAGGCTCTCTTGAACAATTTGTGGTATTATTTAAAGCCTTCTTTTCCAAGGGAATTGTTCTAGAACAACTGATTTTATTTTTTTGCACTTTCACTCAATAAGCATTAATGAGTCAATTAGGTAAAAGTAAAAATAAGTAAAACAAAGCAGGCTTGAGCTACTTTAATAGATTAAATGACAGAAGAGAAAAAAAATTGTCAAGAGTTTCTTTTTCCTGAGTCTTCCTATTATATCTAGTAAACAGCGACATTCCTTTGATGTAGTCCAAGACTTGGCCGATTATTCTATCATTCCTTTCTGTACACTCATAAAAACACACACAGAGGCACGGGGGAGAGGGGAGGCATGCTGTATTATGACTTCTCTAAATAGTTATAACACAGGAGATACCTCTCTGCACAAAATAGCTCTCTGTAGAAGAAAATGTCCCCGTGATTTCAAAGTCACAGAGAACATGTCTCACAGTCAGGAGGGGCCAGCCTATCTTCTCCTCCATCTAGTTCTTCCTTCTGTTTGAGGCCACAGGAACAATGGAGGAGTCAGCACGGTGCACAACCTCTCTGCATGCCAGGGCTCCTCTAGCCCCAAGATGGCTTCTTTAGATTTAAGTACGGAGTCAATAAAAGAGGTCATTTTTTAAAAAAAATTGTGTTTAAAAACAATATCCAGAGCTGTTTGCAAAGAGGATTTAGCACAAACTCTCAAAAAGCAGAGGTGGCTACTCGCATTTGTTATAGCACCGATTCTGCTGACTTCTATCTCTCTTTTAACCGTGGTGGGTGAATAAACTGAGAGCAGGATCTGTTTGTAATAGTACACATTATACTCCCAGTGGTGACGCTGGGTGACTTTTCATACTCACATATGATTATTTTCCATTTATACTTCCTGTCCCCTAGATTACTTTAACATCCTTACGGGTTTTCTTTTAGACACTGGTCTACTTAATACAAACATCATTTTGAATTAGTGACACTGACATTTATTTCGTCCTACACGGATTTTTTTCTTACTTTCAAAACATTTTTTCTATTAGGTACACTTTTGTCTTCTTTTTTTTAAATTAAAAAAAAAAACATTTTCTTCTGTTCATACAATATAATATGGTCACATTTTCCTGTCCCCCAAGTCCTCCCAACCATCCTACCCACCTATTTTATATATTTTTTTTCTTTCTCCGTCTATTTAAAAAAGAGCAAAAAGAAAAAAAAATCAACAAGGAAACAAACAAAAGACCCATAGAAACCCCAAAAATAAAAATCAAAACAAACAGACAAAAGGCCATAAAGGCCATGAAGTTAAAAACTCTTAGGCCTGGGTCTCTCTGGAGTCGGGTTGATGTACCCAGAACACTGCACTGGAGAAAACTGATTTTCCGTTTGCCAGTGAATATCAATTGCAGATAGCTTCTTGATGAAAGGAGGGAGAACTTCTCTACTTCTTCCTCTGAGTAATATAACTCTATCTGGCTTAAACCTGTTCAAGTTTTACGTGCTGCCACAGTCTCTGTGAGTTCATGTGTGCATTAGTTCTGTTGGGTGGAAGGCACTGTTTCTTCATGTGTCTGCTTAAGATTGTATATTGTACAAATGGTAGCTCTACTAAAGTGTGAAGTGTACAGTGAGCTTTCTTCTTCTTCTTCTTCTTCTTCTTTTTTAATGAGTATTGTAGCTTACTTTCTGTTGCTGTGATAAAATATTCTGAGCAAAAGTGGCTTGGGGAGAAAAGTGTTTATTTTACCTTACAGGATACAATCCATCGTCGAGGAAAGTCAGGACAGGAACTCAAGGTAGGCAGGAAGCACAGGCCATAGAGAAATGCTGCTTACTAGTTTGCTTCCTCTGACATGCTCAGCTGTTTTGCTCAAATACTGCTAGGAATAGTATCACCCAGAGTGGACTAAGCCTTCCTACATCAATGAGACATTAAGAAAATGCTCGCAGACATGCCCATAGGCCAGTCTTATAGGTCAAGTTGATAAAAGCCAGTCATGATACAAGGTCTCACTAGGTAGGTCAGATCAGCCTCAAACTCACAGAGATCTACCTGCCTCTACCATTTTTGAAAGGATTAAAAGTGTGTGCCCCCACACCCAGCTACTAGATACACATATTTTTTTTTCTTTTTATGTCTACTGTCTTTTCTATGGTATGTCTAAAAGCTTTCTCAACTAAACATCATTCAAATAGTCCTTCATAATGTAACGCTGAGTTCAGATCTGACATTTTGAGGAGTTGGCAGTGGTAGAGGCTGCATCAATGTTCTCGAGAGAAGCAGATGTTCGGAAGTTTATGAATCTCATCCATCTATGCCACAGTTCATTTGGTCAGGCCTACCTTGATCAAGAGCAAGTTTATAGAAAATGAGGCTGGCTGACATAGTCAAAAGGGGATAGTTTGTATTACAGAGGAATGAGTACTTCTAGGGGCACATAAATGTCTTCCATTTTGGATTCACTTCAAGAAGTTTGTATACATAATTCATATACAGGTTTCTTTTCTTCTCACCAGCCCTTTAATCAGGTTCCTTCCCAACTTCTTTGTAAAAAGTTGTATGACAAACCATTAATCATTGTTATTAACCGGGATAGAAATTTACTTCAATGTCTTTCATTTTTTTTCCATCCGGACAGATAACGATGCATGCTTGCCATTCAGCCAATTGCTTCCAGAGCAGTATAACATTGCAATAGCCCACCTCTGGCCAGAAAATATCCTATGAGCAGAAGTCTAGTCTTCAACTTGTCTAGAGAATTTCTAATGAAACAGTAGATAAAGTTTGAGGGAGAAACATCAGTGAGACAAGAGTATGCATGCTCATGTTTTGAGAGAGAAGAGTTAATAAAAGATAAAGCCCTTGCAACTTCCTGACATATCATCCCGTGTATACATTTTTTTTATTATTTCATGAGAGTTTCTAGATGCTTAAATGGATTGATTCCTTTCTCCTTTTCCCCCCTTTCTCCCCATTCACTTGTAACATTCTTCCTTTCTTCTACAACTTGTTTACATGCCTTGAAATATCAGCAAACTGTTAGAAGAAACTATTCTTAACATTTTTTTAAAAATATATTTATTTAATTTTTAGGAGTGTTCTGTCTGCTTCTATACCTACATGCCAGAAGAGGGTATCAGATTCCCCTAGAGATGGTCATGAGCCGCCAATGTGGTCTGGAAATTTGAACTCAGGACCTCTGGAAGAACAGCCAGTATTCTTAATTGCTGAGTCTCTCACCAGCTCTAGAAGGAGCTATTCAAATCCCAGCCTCTAAGGAATGGGGGTGAGCAATACAGACCAGTTATTTCTTCATGATGATCATGTGCTAGGAGATGGAGAGCTAGGAGGTAGACCAGAGTTTCCTCTGCTCTTCCATGCTTTGGTAAGCTATTTCAATGAATAGTCAGAAGAAGAGAGCATAGCAGTGTTCCAGACGTCTTAGGGTTAATATTCCCATTTTCCGTCTTTCTGCTGCTCTCTGCAGGGCTGAGGTGATGCGGGATACCATCCAAATTTGCTTCTTTCCTCTTAATAAAATGTTGAGCCGTGAGGCTACATCTGCTACCCAAACTTGCACATAGAGATGGTCCTATTCTTGAATTTTGTTAAATGACCCTGATCAAGCATGGCATATACAACTTGAAGGTGTTTTTGAAAATGCTTATGTCTTCCTGACATTCCTCTCACAGACTGAGTGCAGACAATGGAGAGATTACAGGAAATGGAGGGCTCCTGGGTTAAATGGAAGGACTCTGGGTTAAAAAGCACGAGTGATACTTGTCTCAGCTTTACAGAAGTGTGAAAACATTGCATTGTTTTTAACCCATTTTGTATTGTTTGTTTCCACGGCTACTGATTATGCAAAGCAGCTTTGTCTGCTTCAGTCCCCTTCTAGTTGATATGACTTTTACTGTACTGCCATGAGCAGAGTGGATCCAGGTTTTCACTGGAGTTGTAGATTCAGATCAACATTTATTTATGATCTTCTTAAGCCACCAACCCAAACATATCAGTTGCCATGGATTTGGTGTTCTTGGGAATTGATCTTGGCCCAGAGTTCATGTCCAAAAATAACTCCTCACATAACTGAGTATGTTATATTCTATTTGCAAGAACATTACAATACTAGAAAATGCTTCCATTTTCTCTTCTGAGAGGCAATGATAGAAATTTACTTACATATCAATCTTCTTTCCTCAGGCTTTCTGAGGGGCTCTTCAGGTTTAGCTTTCTTCGAGGAACTGTGAGATATGTATTAAGCTATGTCTGGGAATTTGACAACAAAGCAATGACCCTCTATTAAAATGAATGATCAAAACTAGGGGTTATTTTTATTTTTTGCTTTGTCTTCGTATCTAAAGGCAGATAACTTAGGATCCAGTAAAATTACTTATTCATTCCACTCCTGTAATCTTATTATATGTCATTAATCACAAAATGTATGAGTCAGATACAGAAATCTTTGTAGTAACCAGAGGCCGTTTGACTAAGACTCAGCCCTACCCAGTCCAGGATGCTAGCTACTTATCTGTAGATAGGGCAGCCTCAACAGCATCCCATGTGAGCACTTGAGGCTTAAGTATAACAATGCTACTCTCTGCAACTTGCTACTTTGGGCCTGGAATAAAAGAGCCAATTTGGGGCCTTTGAGAGGACCTAAAGGAATTCCCTCCAACAATCCAGCAGGCTAGTCTCTGTATTACTTTTTTTCCCCCAAAACTACAAAACCTTACAAGATGTTTAAGATTATTTTATTTTTCAAATTTTAGTCTGTTAATTTAAAATTTTTAAATTATTTTTAAGAAGGGAGAAATAGAACGATCTGGAGGTGACAAGAGCACCACAAGGAGAGAAAAAAAAATCTGGGCACAGGGGGTCCTTTCTGAGACTGATACTCCAATCAAGGACCATTCATTGAGATAACCTAGAACACAATGTAGCCTGTAGCAGTTTGGTGTCCAAGTAGGTTCCTTAGTAATGGGAACAGAGACTGTCTCTGACATGAACTCAGTGGCAGGCTCTTTGATTATCTCCCCCTGAGGGGGAAGCGGCCTTATCAGGCCACAGAAGAAGACAGTGCATCCAGTCCTGATGAAAACTCATAGACTAGGATTAGAGGGAAGGGGAGGAGGACCTCCCCTATCAGTGGACTTGGGGCGGGGCATGGGAGGAGATGAGGGAAGGAGGATGAGAGGGTGGTTACTAGGGAGGGGGCTACATCTTGGATACAAAGTGAATAAACTATAATTAATAAAACAATAAATAAATTAAAAGCAAAACAAAACAAAAAAGGATTATTTACGAGAACTGTATTGGTATAATTTCCACCCCTCATTCTCCCACCTCCAACTCCGCTCATATCATCTCACTCCCTCTGAAATACATGACCTCTTTTTAAAATATTGTTACAGACACATGTATATCATTATTCTTATGTGCTTAGGGCTGACAATTTGCTGTTGGATAATCTATTAGGAGGTTTATTCCTAGAGAAGATGGCTTTGTCCTCTCTTGGCAGCCTTTAATTGCCTTCATCTCAGGGTTGGACCTTGTGGGATTTTCTCCATCCACAATGGCATGCCGACTGGTGGTGTCATATATTGTTCCTGGTTAGGCAACCATATTGTTGAGGCTTCGAGGCTTCAGGTCCTCATCAGAAATAGAAGACATTATCTCATAGATAAAATCCTAGCCCTCTGCTTCTTACGTCCTTCCATACCTTTTCCTGAATGGTTCCTTGAGCGCCAGGTGTAAGAGTTTATTGTAGATGCATCAGCTAGATCTAACCGGGAACGCCACAGTAGTTGTTCTCTGCATTTTGGCTATTTGTGGATGTTTAAGAAATGTAATGGTTTCTATGTGCCGCACAAAGGAGTTTCCTTGATGAGGGGTGAGTGCTATACTTATCATTGAATATAAAAAATGAAGCTATGGAAAAATGGCAGTGGTAGTTTCTTCTCTGTGTTGCATGATCTCATCAGGCATGGGTAGTTGGCTAGTTTTACAGTACCAAACACGAATTATCTTTAACTGAGTGGGCCTTAAGTTTAATTATATAGTTGTTGAATAGTTTATCCAAGTTATAAGAGGCACAATTGCACCCTTGGTAGTATCTTTCCATGATAGTCCTTGCTGTGGCTCATGGGGATCGCATGGGTAGGACTATTATTTGTTTTTACCCCTTGCACAGTTTGGCAGCTTGCACAGACAACATCTTCTGATACTGTGAAAGCTAGACTTCACAGCTAGACTTGAGGGCAGAGGCTCCCAGGTTAGTGCCTGCTCAGTCCCTCCGAGTCCCGTGTTCGAAGTGTGTGGTGTGTTTAGCAATCAGGTCATACCTCCAAGTTTTCTGAGATAATATCAGGCAAGAGGCAGAGAATAAGCTACATATTTTACTTTCAAGTATCATTGACCACCTTGACCAACAATGCCTCCCTCCCCTGCTTCTCTCACCTATATCTATATTGGCCTCTGTTTTTCTCAGTCAAATTCCCCACCCACATTTTTATCCATTTAATATTTAACAATTCTGTATATCTATATAATATATTCTGGTCATGCTTGTCCTTCTTTATCCTCTCTGTAAAGCCTTTCCATCTCTATGAACCCCTCCTACCAACAAGTTTCCATCCTTCTATCATGTCTTTTTATCTGTTTGGTGGTCCACCAAGTTTAACAAGGCTGGTTAGGGCATGGGTCAAGAGCTAGCTCCTGGAGCATGAATAACTTACAAGTGGTTGTAACACTGAAGACAATGATTCCTTCTCTCCCAGCAACCATTAACTGATAAAGCTCTCCAGAAAAAAGCCAGGTCTCCTAAGGCCTGTCTCCAACCATGTGTGGATTTTTAATGGGCCAAGTCCTGTGCAGTTCTTGAGCAGACAGCTGTAGCTGTTGTGAATTTGTAAGGGTAATGGCCATGTCAGACGCAGAAGATGGCTTTTTATGCTCTTCCTCCACATTGTCTGGCACTAAACTCTCTCATTGGTCCACTTAGAGCACTTCCTGGATTTCCACCATTCCTTGCCTGGTCTGGGAGTTTTGAATTTGGCTCTCAGATTCTTTTTGTGTAGGATAATTAGGAACAAGCATGTCATCCCACAAACCTTCAATCCCATACAACAAGTATATGGAAAGAGAAGATCTACTTTCAGTACATCTGTCATTCCAGGAGGCCGTAGGCAATAATTTAAGGACATTTTTGTTGCCATGTGTCACAGACCAGAAGATTCCTACTGATGAAAAGGAATACAATGCTCATTCCATTCAGCTCAGACTATGCATATCAAGCACTTTGGGTTTTTTTGGTCCCTTTGACATCAGACTAGTTTAAGTTAGGGCTCTTGCCTGTATCTGCAGAAATGAATTCTGTTTTTGCTTAAGAGAAAAAAAAAACAATGAAATGATGCCATTTGTAGAGCCTAAAATCAGTGAAAAGGCTGGAATGTCAAGCTCTGAATACAGACAGGCACAGGCCACAGGAAGCTGCTGCTTGGAGCAGTTGGTTTAGATGACAGTGTGACTGACTTGGGAAACTGAACCAGCTCCTGACACCTGTGCCACTCAGGCCCTTGGACTCCTTCACAAAGGAAGGCTACAGTGCAGTCATAGCTTTGAACATTTTGTTCTGCATTTTTCAGGTAGGAACATTTTATTTGCTATGACCAGGATCCATGGAGACTGAAAACCTGGATTGTTGTAATACTATAAGAAACAAGACCAACCCCTACCCTATCTCTGCATAATTTTTTAGTACTAGTAATAGCCAAAGAATTGTGAACATAAAAGGCACATCAGTCTGACTCACTCTTCCATCTATAGCAGGATGTGTAACTTAGGTACGGCTGATATCATCTGTGGTTTCATTGGATCAATTACACAATAAATACTTTTTAATATTTAGCAGTCTAGGTCATCCAACACTAACACTGCAAATAGTGTTAAAATTAAGCATTCTCCTACAAGGAGTAAATGTTAGTAAATTATGGAATGCAAGAAGCTTAGCCATTCTGTCAAAACAGATGTGTGGGTCTTCAGGTAACAGTCACTATAGTTAGTGATAACCAGTTGTAAGTAAATGTTTAGCAGCAAAGACATTCTAAGATATGAGCGTCATGTGTAAAGACCGTATGTGCTGTTCATGAAAGTGGAGACCATGGTTGTTACACACCTTACGATTCAGAAAGTTGGACCATCAGTCACATTTTAAATATTTTAATTTATTTTTCTCTCCACAGTTCCCCTCCTTGCTTCCCTCAACCTCTCCCCTCATCTACTCCTTTTCCATTTCCCTTCAAAAAAGGGCAGACCTCCCAAGCGCATCAACCCAACATGGCATGTCAAGTTGCAATAAGACTAGACATCTCTTCTCATATTAAGGCTTGAGGAAGCAACCCAATGGGAGGAAACAGATCCCAAAAGCAGGAGAAAAAGTCAGACATGCCTCTGTTTCCACTGTTAAAATACCCACAAGAAGACCAAGCTCTACAACCATAACAAATATTCATAGGCAAATATTCATAACAAATATTCAAATAGTCAGTGATAGTCACATTGTTAAAGTTTGCTTTTCATTTCTATTTACTACTGAGAGAATCTTAATTTATATACATAATGTAACTGAGTCCTGTATCAAGTTTTATATTTAATCCGAACGACTGACATATGTCATGTCCTAATGTTCTATGCCACACTAAGAAATAAGTCTCACAAAATCCTTTCGCCTTCCCCCCTAAAAAAAATGGATTTTTTTTTCTGGTTAAAATGATGAAATCCCATTATGAAACTTTTCGTTTATCAATATTTGCAAAGTCCAGTCATTACAACATTGAAATTGCTCCTGAAGTAGCTTTGTCTCACCCTCTCAAAAAATTAAGTGGAATTGAAGAATCAATTCATGTACACTATTTTATTTCCTTTTCCTTCCTACTTCCTAGGCATGTTATTTTCTTTTACAGATGATTTTCTGAATAATAAGAATTTAAAAGGCCATCTCCTATCCTATTAAACAAATACTTTTTCCATGTGCTGAGTGAAGCTATTTAGAATGGCTCCTAAGAGAACAAAGGGAGGAGGTGTCTGTGTGTATTTACATACTTAAATCTTTAGCTTTATCATATAACATGGCTATGTCTGTCGATATCTTTTTGTTTTGCCGTTGTATAAAAGGCGCAAAAGCTACCTGTGATTATTCCTAGGGAGTAGAATTGTGGGATAGTGGGAGGAGTTGGGCAAATTAGATATAGCACATTATAATTTAAACACTAGAAGTATGGAAGACACAGGTGTTCTGATGGCGTAGATCAGTAGGTATTTATGACACTTTATGAAGCAAAGAGACAAGCATGAGGGAATGTCAGTTATTTAACTTAGTAGAGGTGTGATGTGACATGTTCCAGGCAAAGGGAATAGCATATGGAACCCTGAAGCAAGAAGATCATGCTATAAAGTAAAAATTAAAGACGTCCCAAGGGAGGAACATAATGTGATTCTGAAGAAAGGAAGGAGCTTGGACCACACAAGTCTTTAGGTTTTGTTAAGGAGTTTAAAGTTGCTCCTAAGAGCACAAGAAAGCCATTGACGGTTTTTAAATGCAGGGTATTATTTTCATTTTAAACGATAGCTCTGGCTACAGAATAAAAATTGGATTGTAGAGAGACCACAAGGCAGCAGGAGACAGGCTATTGAGGTGATACAGTTGTTGCACTTAAAATAGCAATGTTGCTTGAAGCTAGGAGCTGAGGGAAATAAGCCCAGGGCTTGATGTAAATGATACAAAGTGGCCTCCATGTTCTGGGTATGAGTGGAGGATGATGATCATTGTTAAATGTGGAATCTTGAGAGATGGTCTCAACTTCTAAAAAGTACATTTTCTAGTTGCTGGTATTTAAATATTGGTCATATCAAATATTTTTTTAATTAAAATATAATAATTTGTCCATCCACATCTTCTCCCTCCAATCCCTCCCACCCTCCCCAAATCCCTCTGCAATCCATGCCTTTATTTTCTTTATTAGTGTTTTGTGTGTATGTGTGTGTATGCATGCATATATAAATAAAACCTGTTGAGTCTGTTTACTGTTGCTTGTGTGTGCATCCACTTGGAACTGAATTACCAATTAGGGGGCTCATCTCTGGAAAAGACTGATTCTCCCTCTTTTAGTACTCTAATGTTGTCTGTAGTTCTTTGTCTAGGTGTGGGGCCCCATGGACTTTCCTCCTTTCATGTTGGTATGTCTATTGACATTGCCCTTGTTCGGGTCTTGCTTAGGGAGTCATATTGTTAAGTTCCTGTGAGTGTGGCTTCCCTGTCATTTCTAGGAGACGCAATCTCACAACAGATCTCCTGGTGAGATCTGGATCTCATCATCTTTCTTTCCTTCTTCCATGATGTTTTCTGAGCCTCAGTTGTAGCAGTTGTGCTGAGGATGTACCCCCTGGGGCTGGACACCAGGAGATCAATTGTTTTGTCACGTTGACCAGTTGTAGTTTCCAGTAATGGTCTCTGTCTGCTGGAGAGAGAAATTGTTTTTGATGAGGGGTGAGAGCAACACTTATCTGCGGGTGTAAGACTAAGTTTAAATGCAGTTAAGAATTATGCTGGTCTTGAGAAGTAATAGTAAGTCTTCCTCTAAGATCCTTCATCTCACAGATCTATTGCATTAATGGCACTCGTATCTTCATGGCAATTAACACCTCTCTAATTGTACTTAAGGCTCACTCAACAAGAAGAAAATCAAGCCTGGTACTGAAAACTTAGCCAACTTTTTTATTTTTTTAAAAATAGATTTAGTGAGATATATTTTAAGTATAATAAATTTACTTAATGTTAAGTCTATAATTTTATTAAGTTCTAAATATTGCCTTTAATAATTTAATCAGTGTCATAACTATGACATAAAACTATCCCATCATCCAATCCCTCATCATATCGTGTCTCTTGATTCCCTCACGAGCCCATTTTTGAGATTTTTTTTTTACCTGTTGTAGATTTTCATATAACCAAAACCTTCCTTCACATAGAATCCTGCTCTTGAGAAGCACCTATGTGCTTGTATGAACAGTGGCTCACATTCTCTCATGCTGAATAATTTTCCAGTACAAGGACATACAGCAGTCTCCTTATTCACCAGCTGATGCTCAATGTCACTCCTGGTTTTACTTACACAAATAAAAGTGGCACGATTACTCAAGGATGCATCTTTTTTTTCATGCACACTTGTTAACTTTTCTCAGATAGATTTCTAGACACGTACTTGTTGAATTGTACATTAATATGCACTTAAGACATAATTTTAAAAAATCTATTAAACAATGTTTCTTAAGTGGTACTATCATCTTGTTCCACATGAAATTGTGAGAGTCTAAGTTTTTTTTTATACCCTTTCACACATTTGGTATTGTACAAAAATTTTGAAATACATCAGTTCTAACAGATATATAAAAGTTGTTCCTTTCCTGTATTTTTAATTAATATGCAACACCAGGATACTTGTTCCTGTTATAAGAATTAAATTAGATAGGATGAGGGATCTACACTGAGAAATTTTAGGACTCTCTAAACAAAATGCAAGAAAAAAATGACTTCATATTAGAAATTGAAAATCAGGAAGACAAACTATAAAGGCAGAATAATAAACCAGAAGCTATCAAAATCATTGTACTTAAAATATTGCAGATGTCATGTCTACAGTTTCAAGTCAGGTCATTTTCCCCTCACTTTACCTTGGGCATATGATTTCCTTGTTACACATTTAAAGTATACCTACTATAGCCCTTTAATGCTTTTGTTGGCTCATGTTACTTCTATTGTGTCTGGATCTGTTTTTTTACTAATTGACTTCTTTTTCTTTGTTATTAGGCCATAGGCTTTATCTATCTATCTATCTATCTATCTATCTATCTATCTATCTATCTATCTA
>NW_026596040.1:19963796-20106099 GCF_907164565.1 Psammomys obesus
CTATCTATCTATCTATCTATCTATCTATCTATCTATCTATCTATCTAATTATTTATTTATTTTTGCTTGTACAGAACATTTAATTGGATGGCAGGGAATGGAATTTTTGCATGGTTGCTATTTAAAAAAAAATCAGTATTCCTTTAAGTACAACAAACTTGTTGCGGTAGGCAACACACAGATCCCATTGAGAACTACTTTCAAGCATTGCTAATATGGTCACATGTCGACGTTCATGACGAGGCTAACTTTGCCTAACTACTAAGTAGATGCTTTTCTGACAACACTGTCAAGTACCCTGCATGTTATGTTGCCTCTGAACTCTGAAGTCCACACACTGCCTCCGAGAGCTGTATGCACTAATGTTTTCTGTATTTTCTGGCTCCCCTATTGCAGCCAATGGGTCGTTAGTTAATATGCTTGTACACATCACAGCACAGGTAGCTTCTAGAATTCCCAGCTCTGATGTTTCTAGGATCTGTGCACAGATTCATTGATATTCTGCCCATTGCAAGATGCAACTCAATTCTTTTATTGTGTTGGACTTACTGAATCGTGCCTGACAGACTATGGGAAAAGTGATCGTCACTTCTACTATTAGATTACTTAAGTGCTGGACTCCCTCCTTGGGTATACTTCTGTTTTCCCTGGAATAACACCTCTGTGGAGAACAAAGGCCCTCTGGTTTAGTCTTCTTTACTGACTATGGACAGGGTCTCTGAACTGTAGTTGAACTTTCTCCTTATCAGAAAATCTGAGCCAGAAGTATCCAAACAGGTCCTTTCCTGAGAAGATAATGTGAAACACAAGCCCAGACTTTTTAAAATATAGAAGTTCTGGCTTAATTTATTATGTAGCAATAGACAATGATACAAGAAAAGCCTTGCTGTAAAAAAACCTCACATTCTAGGAGTGCCTTTGTAATTGGGTAGCTGGCATTGTAAAGAGTGTCAGTGAGAGTCTAAAGCGACACAAATGTCTTTCTTTATGCTCATTTGGGAAATGCTCACATTTAACTATTTGCTAATATAATACAGATATATTCTAGGTTCTTTATCCAGGATTTTTGTTCATTTATTTGTGTATGTTTCATGCTGTGTGAATGTCTGTGTTATACACTGTGGTTAGTGTCTGTACTCATACACACACCTAAAAAAGCCAGAACAGAAGATACCAGATACCTTCATCTATTTCTGTCTGCCTTATTGCTTTAAGACAATAAGAAACTCACCATTGTGCTCACTTAGGCATCACAAATACTAAAATTGTAATGATACAGAGAATATTAGCATGGCCCCTGTGCAAGGATGACATGCAAATTCATGAAGCATTCCATATTTTTACCCAGACTACTACAACAGCAAAGCTATCAATCAACATAGATGGAGAAAACAAAATAGTTCATGACAAAACTCAACTTAAACAATAGCTACATAGCAACCCAGCCCTACAGAAAATACTAGAAGAAAAACTCCAATCCAACAGAAACAACTACAACCAAGAAAACATAGGATATAGATAGCGTCACAACAAAAATTAACAGAAAACAAACATAGAAACACAGTAACTCCACCAACTCCACAATAAAAGGAGCTAACATTCATTGGTTACTATTATCTATTAACATCAACAGACTCAATTCTCCAACAAAAAGACACAGACTAACAGAATGGTTGCAGAAACAGGATCCAACATTTTGCTACATCCAAGAAACATAGCTCTGCAACAAATATAAACACTACCTCAGAGTAAAGGGCTGGAAAAATGTTTTTCAAGCAAATGGATGCAGAAAACAACCTGGAGTAGCTATCCTAATGTCTAATAAAATAGACTTTCAACCAAAATTAATCAAAAAGGATGAGAAGGGGAGCTTCATTCTCATCAAAGGAAAATTCCACCAGGAGGAAATCACAATCCTGAACATCTCTGCCCCCAATACAAGAGCATCAGCATTCCTAAATGAAGCATTATTAAAGTTTAAGTCACACATCAATCCCAACACCTTAATAGTGGGAAACTTCGACACTCCACTCTCACCAAGGGACAGATTATCTAGACGGAAGCTAAATAGAGAAATAATGACACTTACAGAGGTCCTAAATCAAATGGACCTAATAGATGACTACAGAACTTTTCACCCAAACTCAAATGAGTACACCTTTTTTTCAGCACCTCATGAAACCTTCTCAAAAATTGATCATATACTTGGGTAAAAAAACAAGCGTTAACAGATACAAGAAGGTTGAAATAATCCCTTGTATCCTATCAGACCACCATGGCATAAAACTAGACCTCAACAACAACAGAAATAACAAAAAAACTACATACACATGGAAACTAAACAACTCTCTACTCAATGACAGCTTGGTCAGGGAAGAAATGAAAAAAGAAATTAGAGACTTCCTAAAAGTCAATGAAAATGAAGGCACAACATACCCAAACTTATGGGTATGTTGAAAGCAGCGCTAAGAGGAAAGTTCATAGCACTAAGTGCCTCCAGAAAGAAGTTGGAGACATCTTATACAAATAACTTAACAGCACACCTTAAAGCCCTAAGGGGGAAAAAAAGAAGCAGACACACCTAAGAGGAGTAGACTATTGGAAATAATCAAACTCAGAGCTGAAATCAATGAATTAGAAACAAAGAAAACAATACAAAAAAATCAATGAGACCAAGAGCTGGTTCTTTGAGAAAATCAACAAGATAGACAAACCCTTAGCCAAACTAACTAAAAGGTAGAGGGACACTATCCAAATCAGCAAAATCAGAAACAAAAAGGGGGACATAATAATAGACACTGAGAAAATCCAAACAATCATTAGTTCTTACTACAAAAGCCTATATGCCACAAAATTTGAAAATCTAAATGAAATGGACAATTTTCTTGATAGATTCCATTTATCCAAAGTAAATCAAGATCAGGTAAATAGATTGAATAGTCTTATATCCTCCCAAGAAAATAGAAGCAGTCATCAAAAATCTCCCTTCTAAAAAATGTCCAGGGCCAGATGGTTTTAGTGCAAAATTCTACCAGACCTTCAAAGAGGAGCTAACACCAATTCTCTTCAAATTATTCCACATAATAGAAACAAAAGGAACATTAACAAACTCATTTTATGAAGCCATAGTAACCTTGATACCTAAACACACAAAGATCCAACAAAAAAGAGAACTTCAGACCTATCTCTCTTATGAACATTGATGCAAAAATACTCAATAAAATACTTGCAAACCGAATCCAAGAACACATAAAAGATATCATCCACCATGGCCAAGTAGGCTTCATCCCAGGAATGCAAGAGTGGTTCAATATATGGAAATCCATCAATGTAACCAACCATATAAACAAACTGAAGGTGAAAAACACACGATAATTTCCTTACATGCCGAAAAAGCATTTGACAAAATCCAGCATTTATTCATTTTCAAAGTCTTAGAGAGATCAGGGTTACAAGGCACTTATCTAAACATAGTAAAGACAATCTACAGCAAGCCCATAGCCATCATCAAACTAAAAGGAGAGAAACTTAAATCAATCCCACTGAAATCAGGGACAAGACAAGGCTGCCCACTCTGTCTGTATCTCTTCAACATAGTACTTGAAGTCCTAGCTAGAGCAATAAGACAACTAAAGGAGATCAAGGGGATACAAATCGGAAAGGAAGAAGTCAAAGTATCACTATTTGCAGATGATATGATAGTGTATATGAGTGATCCCAAAAATTGAACCAGAGAACTCCTTCTGCTGATAAACACCTTCAGCAAAGTAGCTGGATACAAAATTAACTCAAATGAATCAGTAGCTCTTTTATATATGTAAGACAAAAGGGCTGAGAAAGAAATTAAGGAAACTATACCCTTCACTATGGCCACAAACAACGTAAAGTCTCTTGGTGTGACTCTAAACAAGCAAGAAACCTGTTTGAAAAAAACTTCAAGTCTCTGAAGAAAGAAATTGAAGAAGATATGAGAAGATGGAAAGATCTTCCAAGCTCATGGATCGGTAGGAAACAGTGAAAATGGCCATCCTGCCAAAAGCAATCTACAAATTCAATGCAATTCCCACAATATATCAACACAATTTTTTACAGACCTTGAAAGAACAATTCTCATCTTCATATGGAAAATCAAAAAGCCCAGAATTGCCAGAATGATCCTGTACAACAACCGATTGTCTGGAGGTATCTCCATCCCTGATCTCAAGCTGTAGTACAGAGCAATAGTAGTAAAAACTGCATGGTAGTGGCATGGAAACAGAATGGTGGATCAAAGGAATTGAATAGAAAATTCAGAAATAAATCCTCACACTTATAGATACTTGATTTTCAACAAAGAAGCCAAAATGATACAATGGAAAAAAAGACAGCATCTTCAAAAAATGGTGCTGGTCTAACTGGAAGGCTACATGTAGAAAAATGTAAATAGATCCATATTTATCACTCTCCACAACACTAAAGTTCAAGTAGATCAAAGACCTCGACATAAAAGCAGACACACTAAATCTGTTAGAAGAAAAAGTGGAGAAGAGCCTTGACCTCATTGGCACAGGAGACAACTTCCTGAACAGAACACCAACAGCACAGGCTCTAAGATTAACAATCAATAAATGGGATTTCAAGAAACTGAAAAGCTTCTGTAAAGGAAAGGACACTGTCATCAGAACAAAACAACAGCCTATAGACTGGGAAAGGATCTGACAGAGGGCTGATATCCAGAATATATAGAGAACTCAAGAAATTAAAAAGCAGCAAAACAAGTAATCCAATTAAAAAATGGAGTAAAGAGCTAAACAGAGAATTCTCTATAGAGGAATATCAGAGACACAGTTAAAAAAATGTTGAACATCCTTAGTCATCAGGGAAATGCAAATAAAAATGACCCTGAGATTTCACCTTACACCCATTAGAATGGTTAAGATCAAAAACTCAAGTGACAACACATGCTGGAGAGGATTTGGAGAACGGGGTATGCGAATCCATTGCTGGTGCGAATGTAATGTACAACACTTTGGAAATCAACCTTGTGCTTTCTCAGACAATTCGGAATAGTGCTTCCTCACGTTACAGCTATACCACTCCTAGGTATATATCCAAAAGATGCTCAAGCACACAACAAGGACATTTGCTCAACCATGTTTGTAGCAGCTTTATTTGTGATAGCCAGAACCTGGAAACAACCCAGATGTCCCTCAAAGGAGGAATGGATACAGAAATTGTGGTACATTTACACAATGGAATACTACTCAGCAATTAAAAACAAGGAAATCATGAAATTTGCAGGTAAATGGTGTGATCTAGAAAAGATCATCCTGAGTGAGGTATCCCAGAAACAGAAAGACACACATGGTATATACTCACTTATAAGTGGATATTAGACATATAATATAGGATAAACATACTTAAATCTGTACACCCAAAGAAGGCAAGCAAGAAGGAGAACCCTGGGAAGGATAATCAATCATCACTCAGAATGGTAAATAGGATGGATATCTGAAGAAGGAGAAAACAGGGAACAGGACAGGAGCCTACCACGGAGAGTCTCTGAAAGACTCTCCCCACTAGGGTATCAAAGCAGATGCTGAGGCTCATAGCCAAACCTTGGGCAGAGTGTAAGGAATCTTATGAAAGAAGGGGGAGATAGAAAGACCTGGAGGGGACAGGAGCTCCACAAAGAGCAACAAAACCAAGAAATCTGCGCTCAGTGGTCTTTTCTGAGACTGATACTCCAACCAAGGACCATGCATGGATATAACCCAGAACCCCTGCACAGATATAGCCCTTGGCAACTCAGTCTCCAAGTGGGTACCCTAGTAAGGGGAACAGGGATTGTCTTCGACATAAACTCAGTGGCTGGCTCTTTGATCACCTCCCCCTGATTGGAGCAGCCTTGTCAGGCCACAGAGAAAGACAATGCCAACAGTCCTGATGAGACCTGATAGGCTAGGGTCAGATAGAGGGGGAAGAGGACTTCCTCTATCAGTGTCCTTGTAGGGGCATTGAAGGAAAAGAGGGAGGGAGGGTGGGATTGGTAGGGAATGAGGGAAGGGGCTACAGCTTGGATACAAAGTGAATAAACTGTAATTAATATAAAGAAAAATAAACCATTTCTTTTCTTTTCAAATAAAAAAAGAAAAAAGAAACTCACCTTTTTTTAGGCTGCCTGGCCAGTGAGCTTCAAGGATTCACAGTGCTTGTGTTACAGGCATATACAACCATGCCTTGACTTTTTAACGTGGTAACTGACTGGAATACGAATTCATGTCCGTATGCTTGCATACAAATGTTTATATCCACAAAGCCATATCCTTAGCTCCTTCATTCAGATTTGAGCAATGATATATATCTATATCTATATCTATATCTATATATTACTCATGATTTAATAAAAAATAGGAAACTGACGTGACATAGCAGTATTAAACAAATTACAGATCCTACTCGCTCTTCATTAATGTTTGTGTGTCCATATGTGTGCAAGCATGGCTGTATGTTTGTGTATTTCTGTGACATTTTTCTGCTTTTTGATTTATTTTTATTTTTGATTAATTATTTTGATTAATTTTATTTTTTTGTATTGAGAAAGTCATACATGTACTTAATGAAATATAATCATGCATTACAGCCATGCGGTTCTTTCCTGCCTCTGCTTTACTTCTTTCTGAACAGAAATACAGCTGAGGCTTCTGTCATTAGTTCAGCTTATGGGAGTTTAATAAACAGCTCCTTAAGTTTCTGCAGTGTACACAGAGGAGAGGCTGAATTCAGTGTTTCATGGAGGGCAGTCATATGCACCTGAAAATTAGTTAACTGGTCAGATTCTTGACCCTTCAGCATTGAGGAGCCTTGGGAACAGCAAAACCCTGGCATCAATATATGAAATGGGGAGCAATCAAGGATGATAATCAATATCATCTGGGTCTCCAAATGAATGCATATAAACATGCATACATGCATGCATATGAACATACGCATAAACACATTCTCCACACATACTGCACACATATAAATAGATGCCTTTGTGCATGTTAGAAATGGATGGGTATAACTTCCTTAAGAAGAGAAAATACAAACTTTAAGATGGGAGAAAAATGACAATGATTTAAAATACGTATTCAGAAATTCTTCGCTGTGTTTTTCATTGAATGTGAGCTGGACAGAGTGGTTTCTTTGGTAGCCATAGACTATGGTAGAGCTGTTGGCTCACCTTTCTTGAAGTTATAAAACAAACACTATGGCTCCTTCACTGTGTGGCCTCTCTCTGACCACAAACACGTGTGCCCAGCAACCCTATGGGGGGAGTGAATGTAGCAAGCTGTGAGCACTGTTCTCTGTCCTGTGAAGTGTTCTGAAACTATAGTCCTGGCCAAGAGTTTGATGACAATCTTAGAGAACTCTTAGCCAGAAAGAGCCAGCTCAGACACTCCTGGATTCCTCAGAAACTGCGAAACTGTAAATGTTTATCGTTTTAAACTGTTAAGTTTGCTCTTCAACAATATATAAGTGGTGCACTCTCTGAAGACCCCTCTTTTCTGGCACTGTAATTTGTAAATTCTAGCCACGTTATCTTATGTTCTGGTCTTCAGGATTTTGGTTGATTGCTTCCCGTTCTGAATACTTGTTTCTGGGTGGTGGGTGAAGGGAATTATAGTGCTTATTTCACTTGCTTATTTCTTCTCTCTTGGGTCACAGCCCTAGCCTGTATGTGTTTTAGTGCCCGAAAACTACTGTTTTATGTGTTGTTACTATTTTCTCTTAAAACTTTAATGTGTGTGTGTATGTGTACATACACACACACATGCACCGATGTCTACGTGTCTGTGCACACACATGTCAGAGGAGATACCTTTAGAAGCTGGTTCTGTCCTTTTACCCTGTGGATCCAAAGAACTAATCTTAGCTCCTCAGGCTTGGTGGCAGGTGCCTTTTCCTGTTGAGCTATCTCTCTGGCCCCATCTTGTCTGTTGTCTAATTCCTCAATGTCTGAGTTAAAATATGGTCCATACTATTCTGCCATAGCCAGAAACAGTTTAAGTTGTGAGTTTAGATGTGAGTTTAGTTTCAGTTTAGATGTGAGTTTTATGGTGAGCTAATACCTTAATGAAATTCAGTAAAAGAGTTTTTTGTATTTCCTCAAGATTTTAAGTCTGTCTTTTCTGGAGTAGGGAGCATTTAAGGTGAGCTTTACGCTGTGAGAAGTGCAGTGCCAATGATGAAGAGAATAAGAGATTTGCGGAGCAGGGAATCCTGCTCTGCCTGGAGAGCACTGAAGTTATAAAATGCAACCTGAGATTATCTTCTGCACATGCACAGTCGTATCTTTTACTCAAACTGTGCCACCTACTTCTCCTCCCTCCGTGTCCTTGCTCTGAGAACACAAAAGTAGTGTTATGTTGATTCTGGCTACTCTCTGGTGATATATGTAGCAACCTGTCATTATCAACTTATTTCCCAGCTGTCCCCACCCCCACCCTGAGAATACTGATGCACACACATGCCATAGTCCTTCTCTTTCTTCTCTATTTCACCAGGCACACTTCACTGAGTCCTAAATCAGATTAGTTCTTTCTTTCATCCACTTCCACAAATCACATCCTCTCTCACTGATACTCATAAACTCTCTTCTAGTAGGAGTACAGACATTTCCCACACGTCATTTCTCTCCGTGGTTTGTTTTGTTTCTCAGCCAAACACATCAAGTTGGTAGTGGCAGATCAGCAGCTAGAGCTAGTGTTAATTCTGGATCAAGAAGTTGAAATCGGAATAAACTAGCATCTTGGACATTTCGTGAAGGCTAGAATCATTATTCAGTGTAGGTCATTAAATTAATCAGGATGTTGTGGTAAATAGACAAAAAAATCATGGCTACCTTTGAAAACTTGATACTCTGATAGGAGCAATAAGTGTGGAATATATTTCAGTGGAAGCTATTTGTAAAAATATTTGGCTATGTATAGAATAAGTGACATTAGTATTAAAATGGAAGGAAGCAAGGCTGGCTGGAATGCAAGTAAATATTTCTGCACTAATTAATTAACCACTTCCAGGAAGGATTTTTTATGGATTTCTAATAGTAGGAAAGCACTGAAGTGGGGATGGGAACCTGACATGGGCAACCCTCAACCTTTAGCAATCTGACTTAAAAAGACAGTTCACTTAGTTTCAAGAAATCCCAAATGTATTTCAACAAGTCTACATAATTTCATATGCATTTCTCTTGAAACTCTACTTTGGTGTTGTTGAAGTCAATGTGAGAAATGCCTTAAGGCCTGCATTCTAGTAAGAAGCTTCAACCTTCACAATTTCTGCAGTCCCTTAGCATCAACCTCCCCATCTTTAATGCCCTGCTTAGCTTAATTCTGTGGAACTGAGTTTCGTGAAAAGAAGCCACAGGTTGCCAGATGAGTCTCTGAGAACTCACTTCCTCGGCTATAGTTTTAGAGATTTTACAAGGTGAAATCACCCATCTTACCTAGAACGTTTTTCCTGTCTGTTTTTAAGCTGTGTGCTACCCAAAGCATTCAAGGACCAAGCTTATTGAAACAATTCAAGTGGATTGCCTTTGAAATAAGATCTTCTGCTTCCATTAAAGGCGAAGTTATCACCTTTGAAACCAGGGACAAAGGATGTGAGAAGCGACTCTCAGGGATGAGATTCTCTCTCTCTCTCTCTCTCTCTCTCTCTCTCTCCTTTTTTCCTTCTTTTTGAAAAGCATATTGGCATTAACTCTTGACGCCTGGCCTGTGTAGAGGATTGAAATAGTGGGTTGGCGTAACCACCCGTGAGTCTGATTGAAAGTCTCTTTATGACTGTCAGCGATGTGGGCTGCAACAAAGGGAGAGGAATTTTTGAGATCCAAGACAGGCAAATCACTTATGCACACACACACACAAAAGAGGCGAGATATTTTTCGCCTGGTGTGAGAGCTTTAGAATACAGCTTTCACATTGATCTTAATTTTACTCCAAGAAAAGGAGAAGGAGGAGGAGGAGAAAAAGGAAGGGGAGGATGAAGAGGAGAAAGGATGAAGAGGAGGAGGAGAAAAAGGAGGAAAAGGAGGAGGAGGAGGAGGAGGAGGAGGAGGAGAGAAACTCAGACGAATGGAGATCTAAGAAAAGGTGGGCTGGAGGGCTCAGAAATCTCAGTGGTGTCTGTTGTCACTGTCCTGGGAACCTGTTGAGTATGTTCCTTGAGAAATTTTATTACCTCCTTCCAGGGTTGGAAAGTTCTGAGACACAGAGTAGACCAATCAAAGAACTTTGATATCCAGGCTGCAGCTCCACCCTCAAGTCTGCACTGAGTTCTGCTTTGTGTGTTGGGCAGATAGTGACAGAACTGGACAGAGGAGGAACCAGAGAGAAGGGTGGGATGGGAAAGTGAAGACCCTTACCTGTGTTTACCTAAGTCACACCCCTCCCCCGCCCCCCGTGAGGGCACAAGGTGGGTGGGGCATGCAAATGAGGTCTTTCGGAAGGGCCAATCGGGAGTCAGGTGAGGGAATTTGGCTCTTAAGGCTACCCTCGCCCAGCCTGTGAGCACGTGTGCGGTGCGCTGGGACCTTTGTCCCGCAACGTCACGCTTGGCGGGCGCCCCTCGGTCCCCGACTCTGGCCTGACCCGCCTGATCTTCCCCGCCCCACACCCCTCTGCGGAGAGCGCGCTCTCCCGCCCTCTCTCCGCGCAGCGGCGTCCCGGGGAGGGTGCAGATCTCTGCAACCGCAAAGCCGTCCAAACCCGGGCGCCGGCCTCTCTCCGCGCGCGGGTGCTGGCGGCGAGCCTGGGCCGGGACAGCACACTCCTCCGCTCGTCCCGAGGCCGT
Source organism: Psammomys obesus (assembly GCF_907164565.1). Taxonomy (NCBI): domain Eukaryota; kingdom Metazoa; phylum Chordata; class Mammalia; order Rodentia; family Muridae; genus Psammomys; species Psammomys obesus. The sequence goes on from NW_026596040.1 coordinate 19,974,612, forward strand.
TCCGCCCGCCGCCCCGAGCCTCCCGGCTGCCGGAGGACTGCAGGTTTGTCCCGCGGGGCTCCGGCTCTGGCCCGCCGGGCCTGGAAACTCCAGCACTGTCCACAGCACAGAAAAGTCGACTCATCACCTAATTCGCCGGGGAGCCGGAGCGCAGGGAGCCGGGGCGCCGCCGGCCGCTCCTCCCTAGCGCAGCCCCGCCCGGGCTCCCAGAGTCGCACAGTTTGTCCCCCCCCCCCCCCCCCCCCCCTTGGCAGACAAAGGGCCCGGGCACAGTCGCCGCCTGGCCGCCGGCGCTCCGGGGAGGCTGCTGCGTGCGCTGTGGCTCGCGCGGGAGGCGCGCGCCGTGGAGATGGGCCGCGAGATGCGCCTGTCTCGCCTCTGCTGCTGCTGCTGCCTCCTCTACCATCTAGGCTTCCTGTCGCATGGGACCACCTCAGGTACGTTCCGGAGTGACTTTCCCCTCCAACTTGGCCAGTGCGAACGGAGGACGCACACACGGGAAGTCAGGACCGGTGCACCCCGTGCGTGGCGAGCCGAGCTTTGTGGCTAGCGGGGCAGCAGCTTGCCGGGCAGGCGAGCAGGTCGGGTTGCAAGCGGAGCGCACTTCTCCCGGTCCCGTTTCAGCATCTGGGAAAAGATCAGGGGCCCCCACCCCCACCCCCACACCAAGTAATGTTCCAAAGCTGTGTTTTCCCGCACCTGGAAGGAAAACCGGGAGGGAGGCGTGCCTGGGGTTACTTTGGTGGTTACGCCGGAGTTCGCACCGGTTTCAGTTAGCGTATGATAAACTACCGCGACCACACTTTTATTTTGAGAATGCCGAGGTCTGTAAGAAGTTCGGGGCTCGCGGGAGTTTCAGGAGCTAGACGGGTGGTCTCCCCTGCTTTCACGGAAGCTCCTGGTGTCCCTGTGCCTGGGTGCTTGCGGCAGTGGCACCGCCGAACTTTAAGCCCCGCGCCTATCTGTCTGCTTCATCCTCAGGGCTGCAGCTCGCGCCGGACCTCGAGGAATGGGAAGTCGTGTTTCCTGCTCTCTGGCGCCGTGAATCGCCGGCCGGTGGCGGCCGCAGCGGGGGCAGCGCAGACCCGGGCTCGGGGCGCGGCGCTGGGGGCGGCGGCCGGGCGCAAGCTGCGGGCAGCTCGCGCGAGGTGCGCTCGGTGGCCCGGGCGACCCTGGAAGAATCGGCCCGGAGCCGGTCTGAGTCCTGGTTCGGGTCTTCCCCGCAGCCAGGTGCAGAGGAAGAGGAGGAACTCGAATCTCAGGAGCTGCCCCGGGGATCCAGCGGGGAGACCGCCCTGTCCTCGGGAGCGCCGGCCTCGTGGCAGCCCCCGGCGGCCCCGCAGCGGCCCTCGTCCCCGCCCCCGCCCCTGCAAGAGGAACCCAGCACCGAGGAGGTGCTGCTGCGGATCCCAGCCCTCTCCCGGGACTTGTACCTGCTGCTCCGGAGAGATGGCCGCTTCCTTGCGCAGCGCTTCGCGGTGGAGCAGTGGCCAGTTCCAGGTCCCGATCCCACCCAGGCGGCGGCTGACCCTCGCCCTTCCACGCTGCCAGACACCGCCTGCTTTTACACCGGGACGGTGCTGCGCCATCCTGGCTCTCTGGCCTCTTTCAGCACCTGTGGAGGTGGCCTGGTAAGCACTCTCCTCCCCCAGCTCGCCATTCCACCCCGTTTTTAATACTTCAGGCTGATTTGCATGCACCTCCTCCTCCTCCTCCTCCATTCTTTCTAGTATTTCTCTGGGCTTACTTTGACACGTTATCACCCAGGTGTCTACGCTAAACGTTTTTTAAGGGAACCCCTCCAGGACAGTCTAGTGACCCCGAGGCCTTGCTGCATAAGAGGAAGTTTCGAGTGAACTGTAACTTTCTTTGGGGGCTCTGCCGTCTTCTTCTTCTTCTTTTTATTTTTATTTTTTTAAACGTCTTTCTGTTCTCCTGAGTTTCTAAAACACGTCCACCACGTGGTGTCTTTGAGGAGTTTGAAGTCAATGGATTCAGTCTGTATTTGCCCCCACCCTCAGTTCATCATCTGTTGTTTTACAGGTTTGTTCGTGGTGGTGGTCTTTAATGGCCTACTGCAAAAGGGTCAGAGCAGTTTTCTGGGAATTATATTCTGACAGGGGTTTGGAATCCTTACACCTGACAACATTCTTTCTAAACAAGTCCAGTGCGAAGGTGACTGATCTAAAGCTGCCACAGGGCCACTCTTGGCCACAGGGCAATCCTGGAATCCCACCAGCAGAGGGCGATGGTTTAACTTCGCCCTGTCCCCTTCTACATGCTATTTGACATTAGTCCTTTTTCTTCCCTAGACTCCATGTTGGGAAGGGAATGGTTTCCTAACACTCCTGTTGAGAAAGTCAAAGCCGCTTTCTCTACCCATGACCATTCCTTGACTTTGTCTTCGAGTTGACCCCATTGGCATTCATAAGTTGGCCTTTACTTTGTGTGGGGTTGGGTATAAAAATATAGATGACAAAATTTGACCATTTTGGTGGGTCTTATATGTTCAGTTTGTGGCAGTAACTGTATTTACCTTATTTTCCCCACCATAACCTCTTTGCTATTAGTAAAAGGCCAAACTCATTGAAAATCCTTCTGTGAGTTGTGGCTCCCTTGTTACTACTCTTCAAAGGGAGCCATTGACAGATGTAAGAGCTAGTCAAAAAGCAACTTGCATTAAGTTGCATGGAGGAAAAATCCAACAGCAATGGATGACAGTCAAAACCCACCCAAAGCCATGGAATGTTAAAAAAAAAAAATTAAAAACCCAAACAAGACTGGAAACTTTTACCTCCACCACCAAAGATCGCATGATTGAATGACGTGAACTGTTGGACAGGGAAACATTTTACCAGTCGCGAATATTCAAATATGGGCACTTTAGACATGACTGAGAAGGTGGCTTGGAAAAATGACATGAAAAGCTTTGAAAATGTTTTCTGTGGAACTGATACTTGAACACCTCAGCAGGGTAAACATTTTGAGGGGGTTTCATTGTCTGCTGGCTTTCAGCTGGGGATTAAATAACGTTCCCGGTGCAGTAAGAGCAATAGGGGGACAAAGCATATCACTGTAGTGAGGCTTGGGCTGTGGGTCAGATTTTCCAAATGAGCTATGCCCTCTCGCCATACTTAAGGGAGCAAAGTTAGAATTATGAGTAGGTTTTTCATGGACTGAATAAGAGTTTGACATTCCTCCCTGTTTATCATGTTGGAGTTTTGCTCACTTTTCCTACTAGCTACACACATATACGCTGAACTGGGAAGTCTTTGTTACTGAAGAGAACTGACGTTGCCAGCGATACAGTATAGCAGTCAGAGTTTGAGTAAAAATGTAGGCGAATAGCCAAAGGGTAGGTTTGTTACTCCAACTGCCATGCCAGCCCCCTCCCTTGTGTACTTCTGGATTAGGAAAGAGAGAGGATAATTTGTGATCTTGATGCCAGCATTGGCTTCTTCCCCAGTGACAAGTTCTTTACCCCTCTCATGTGAGGAATAAGACAGTCAAATGGTTGAACTGAAAACCTGAATGGTCAACTTTATATCTATTAAATGTATTTTAGATCTTGTGTTAAGGGCTAGAGTAATCTGCCTTCAGAGGCACACAGATAAGTTGCTATATATAAATGGATATGACAGAAGGAGTCATGAAGCAATGGAATGCCATCTTGAAGCGTCAAATGTCACACCAGAATTTAGAAATTCTTGCCCAAGGTAAAACATCAGTAAGGAAGTTGGGACTGGCTTGACTTTCTAATGTCCAGAAGTTTAACTGGGTTCCTGAGAATGGGGAGATATTGTCCAGCACATCATACAGACAGGAGTGTTTCACTTAGAGGGAAGGAGACTGAGGGAGGCATTGGCAGAGCATGGAAAGGAAATGAACAGAAGAAACTTTAGTATCTAGAAACAGACGACCTTAAAATGTCCATTGAGATCAGACCTCCCGAAGCGTCATCTGTTAAGCGTCACCTTGACTGGCTAACTCGATGAGCCTAGACTACCTTACTGCTGGTCCTGTGACACCTATGGAAGACAGTGATGCAGAAGGTGGATTGTCTGCAAATGTGTCAGTCTTTAGCTTGGAACAGCATTTTTTTTTCCCCATCAGCAAAGATGGGAGGTACTGTGAGTTGCTTAGACATGGGCAAATCACCATGCAATCAGTTTCTTTTTTAATCCCCTACTCATAACTATTAGCTACTATTTAAGGATAGAGCTGAATTACCTTCTTGATTATTACATATTTTAAAAGATTCACAAGTTAGAATAAAAGGAACAAAGCTGTCAGCTACCCAGTGTTGTAAAGGATTAAGTACTTGGCAAATTAGGTGTTTATTCCCCCAGATACTAATCCAGTTTGGATTATGAAAGTACTCATGACAGGATGAATAATTTGGATAGAGGGCTAAGTGCTATCTCATCAAAGTAGTCAGTTTTCTTGAATCTTCATTTTCCCCTTATAAAATGCACACATTGTAGTTGTCTTTAGCAACTCATTTACATATGTGGTATTAGACTAAGTGAATGCAACCTTTGCTTAACTATTTATTAGATTGGATGTGCCCCCAATACTTTTGCAGTAATTGGTCAAATATGTGTTCAATATCTCCTGTACATAAAGCACCTTATAGATACAGGAACAGAAGCAGATAAGGCAGCAGTGATGCTTTTCAAGGGGTGCTCACCTAGCCTGCCAATCACGAGACCAATCAGGAAGTACGGTAAAGACGATGCAAGCAAGGCTCCAAGTGCTGGGACTGGCTGCCTTGTTTTCATTTCCAATGCATTCTGAGATGGCTAGTTCTTAGTAGGCAAAAACAAACAATCAAACAAAGGAAGAGCAAAGACCACATGCCAAGGAATAAATAATAATAAGATAATGAAGTTAGCACTTTACATCATAGTCTTTAAAATCTAAAATAAATAAGAGTAACAAATTCTGCAAAACAGTACAACAGTTATGTTAGCCTGAAGTGGACATCAGGTTACTGTTTTTCAGTGGTACCCAGGGCTTCATGAACACTAACAAAACCCTTTATGAATGATCCACGTGTTCAGTAACATTACACTTTAAAAGACTCAAATGCACACACAGAGTCAAAGAAGCGTAGACCACTATCATTTTCTGCTTACAGTTAAACATGTCGATAGTTATACTCAGAATGCTAAACAGAAGTGACTAAATCACTTGCCAATTCTTTATTTAAATTGAGAGTTTTACCTGTTATCCCAGAAGTCAGAGTCTAAGGCAGGAGAATTGTGAATTCAAGACTAGCCTTGGCTATATCATGAAACATTTTCTAAAGTCAAACAAGAGCTTTCAATATTGGTAGTCATTCCGTTTAACATATGATACAGAATGTGGAACTTTCTGTAAATACCTTTTATTTTTCACTTGCGCTTTTCCTGTAATCGAGAATTCCACGCTGTGATGAATGTTGAACAAGTTAATATTTTGGGACCTCTGCTTTAGACAAGTCATATCAGGAACGAACATGACAGCAGAAGTAAGGGCAGGGGTGATGGAAAGAGAATGCATCTCAAGTAGAACAAAGGGGCTACATGACAGTCTTCCTGGGAAGTGCTGAGCAAATGCCTGCTCTCCCCAGAGAGGACACTGATAACAGCCATAGGAAGGATATCATCAAAGTCCAGTTGTCAGAACCAATGAGTTTTATTGGTATTTTTTTTACAAGAATATGGGTTAGCAGTTACTTAGAGGAACGGAAATGATTCAAAGACTGCTACAGCAGTGAAGCCCACAACAGCATGGATGCCAGCTCATAGAAGCTGGCAACCAGGAACACACTGCACAGCCCATAAGCAGCTCATTTGGGTTGGAGAATGATCTTTCCTGGCAGCCCAGTTGGTCTGAGCCTTGCTTGGGCCATGTTTTTGGCAGTTCAGCTTATCTGAGAGTGTCTCTTAGCAATCCGTATTGTTTTTACATGCTTAGGGAAGGAGAGGCCTAGTGAGTATGGTCAGTTTCAGGAACTTCCTGAAGCCACTGTGTTGTTTACCTCTTGAGCTCAACATGCTCCCTGTAAGACAGAATGCTCCACTGCTCCCTAGAATAGCAGTTGTCAACCTGTGGGTCATGACCCCTTTAGAGGGGTCTAACGACCCTTTCACAGGGGTTACCTAAGACGTTCCTTGCATATCAGATATTTACAGTATGATTCATAAAAGTAGTAAAATTATAGTTATGAGGTAGCAACAAAAATCATTTCATGGATTGGGGTCACCACAACATGAAGAACTGAATTGAAGGGTCCCCGAATTAGGAAGGTTGAGAACCACTGGCTTAGAATATCCTGTTGCCTTTCCTCCCAGTAAATATCCTGTGCCTTTTGTAGCTTCTCCTTTCCAACATGCTCTGGGCTGAATCAATAAAAAAGATACCCAAACTTTGATACACTATGAGAGAATATTTAAAAAAAATCACAGAAAAAGAGATAAAAATCTAACAAATTTACTAAGGAGAGAACACCTACAGTGGAATGGACATCAGTTGAGCTGAGACGATTAACTTTGTAGTGTTTGATGTTAGAACATGGATTATTCAGAGTTTAAAGTTCTGATTTTGAATCTTGATTTGTATAAGAGGCTCATCTTCCATTAAACTCCGAGGCCAAAAGAAATTTTTTCCAAAAATAAAATGGATTCAGAATTTACCACATAGAACCTCCAAAAAGTGATAAAATGAAAACTCCCTCTGTACTTGGTTTCTCATTATTACTCCTTGTTTCTTTTTAAGTATCAAACATGTTATTTGATTGTAAGTACATGATCTGGAGGCCACTGATTCGCAAACATGTACACACGTAACTTTAGGGTTTTTATAGTACCTGCACCTTCCATGTGTGAGATTTTACTCTTTGAGTGATTATGTTTTATTTGACCTCAAGGCTTTTCCATTATCTCTCTCAGTTTGGCTTAATGGACATTTGAATGATTCCAATAATCTCCTATTGTCATGAGTAGTGACAAACACTGAAAAGCAGATATACAACTTTGGCTAGATACCAGTTTTGCGTGTTTAAAGGCATGTGTGTGTATTAGTAACGTTTTCTGATCGTGTTGTTTTGCACACAGGCCTACAAGAGTATGCAAGCCCACCTTTGCCTATAAAGTTATTAGTATTGCTATTAAAATTTCTTTCTTTTTGTTTTCGCTATCCTATAGAATTTCTCTTCATATCTTTTATGTATTTTTACTTGAGTTTTGTTCCTCCTCATTTCAAATTATAGAGTTCCTTAAATATTAATGTCTTAGGAGACAAATTTTAATTAAAACTAATAATTCTGAGAATAGGTAATGTTGAAAATATGTAAAAATATCATTTGTAGTCTTCCATCTAGAGAAAGGTACTTAATTTTTAATGTTTTGATGAAAATATTAAACTGTTAAAATTGTTGGGAAACTAGACAAGGTGCACCTTCTTAAATGTCCCTTTTGGTTCATAAGACTAGACCAAATTTCACAGATTTAGATGATCTCATGGACACATTTGGCATTCCTGATCTCATAGATTCCATTTTGTATGTGACCACTCTACATTTTATTCAGCAGTTTTATCTGTAGCAATCATCTTAGGAAGCACATCTACCTAGCATCCTGGCTACATTTTTTTATGCAAAAAATTTATAAGTAAGCCTATTGTACAGCAATCTAACTTCTCCAAACCTTCATCAGAGGTCCTTCACATCTTTACATCATACAATGCAGAAGGTCCAATAAATGCTTTTTGCTCTAAGGCATTGATCATGTGTTGATCAGAATGAGTTCCTTGCTCAGCTACTGATCTATGTCTTAGACCTGAGAAAAATCCCATCATGTGGGTCAAATTTTCATGAAGAAATTTTGCATTTGCTTATCTAATATTTACTTTTTTGAGGTTTACTAACTGAATCCTAAAGAGCACATTAGAGATCAATTCTTAATTTTTATGTGAATGAGTGTTTGCTTGTATGTGTATCTCTGCACCACATATGTGCCTGGTGCCCTAGGAGATCGGAAGAGGTTGCCTGAATCTCTGGAACTGGAAATGTGGACAATTGTGAGCCAACTGTAGGTGCTGGGAATCAAACTCAGGACCTCTGCAAGAATAATTTATGATTCAAAATGTTGAACCATCTCTCCAGCCCGACAAGCATATATTTAAAATCTATATAGAAGTCTTAAAACACTTGTAAAGAGTTACTAAATGACACATTTCCATTGGAGCTCATTAACAAGGGGATGTTTTCATTTAACAGTAATTATAACTCTCCAGATAGTTTAATGTTTCTAATTGAATAAATAAATAATAGGAAAGATGGCATTCCTGTTGGGAACTTGGTTAAATTAGAGAATTAATGCATATATCTTTATAAATGATGGGATGGATGGCAATCCCTTTAGGTTTATGGTTTGGGGAGGAGATCCCTGAGAAGAGGCTTTCAGGTGTCCCTAGACAAATGAAGACCATGATTTAGTGCAGATTTCAGTGAGCAGCTCCAGTTAGCACATCACCGTGTCCTTCTCATCCTTAGTCTGATGCCAGGCCCTGGACTGAGAAAAGTGAGAAAATGGGAGCCCAGCCATTCAAAGCTACATGGGCACTTTTATAGCCTGCTTACACGGTAGTGTTGGAAAGACCCTGGGGATTGGACAGTGTAATGCTCACTTGTCCAGTAAAAGCATCTTACCTTCAAGTTCTGGAGGATAACCATTGCTACAGCAATAGACTGCAGTATTTAGGGCTGTCTTATGCAAGTGGAAATCGAGTAGCTCTGAAAAGCCACAGAACTCACGACCTTTAATGAGCACTTTACATCCAGCAAACTTTAAAAAATTGTTTTAAAAATCTTGAGCTCACTGCTTTTCTATCATTTTCTTTTTCCACAAATTATAAGTGCAGATACCTTCTGTCTATGCCTTCTAACATCCTTCCAGAAAACCTACTCACACGTCATTGAGCTATAAATGTGAATTATTGGAGAGGCAATACAGTGAAATTTTAGTGCCGGTGTGCATGTCTTTTTATTTTCCAGTGCCCCCCTCCAGAGTTAGACACAAGCAGCTAAAACATACTGTGCATTTTAGATACTAGCTTAAAAATGAGGTAAACAAAAGTGAATTATCTTAAATTACAACAAAAAATAACTGGTACTAAAACAGATGGCTTATTCGAGCTTTTCTTTAATCATTACGAAATAAAATTTATCAGAAATAGAATATGGAGCATATCTTCAGATTGACAGGGACCTAACCTACCACCAAGTTAAGATGCAACTAAATATAGACTGAGATTCACTGCTGTGTAGTATTTCTAAATTGTGATGAAGAGAAAATTGAAAAGTATCTGTGAAGTTATCTAAGCTGAATCTCAGAGCAGTATAGATAAGTTCAAGGGAACTCAATAGGACTTAAATGATAAACTATTTCAAACAGCGTATAAATACCAGGTCTTATGTACATAGTCGTATTCTGAATGTGGTATCAGTAGTCCTGTAAAAATCATTAGAGAAGAGAGGATCCAAGATGGCGGCTCCAAGTGCACAGTTTCTGAGTGGCAGGACCATGGTGATTGCAGAGTAAGCAAGAGGCTTTGAACCCCAAAAAGCCAGCATCTATGTATCCCAGGGGAGAGGAGAGCCTAGGGGTGCTGGGAACAATCAGTTTCAGCCTCTAGCCCACTGGCTAATCCTGCCCTTCTCACAGAAAGTGCCTGGGTTCCTTCCCCAGTTCTAGGATGCTCCAGTCTCTACCCACCCAGCTTTTCCCATCTTCCCGAGGAACACTCCTTTGTTCCATAGGCACGTAGTTCCAGCGTCTGGGTACCCAACTCAGCAGATCCAGGGAAATAGTGCCAGCCTCCAGGCCATACCTCAGACCTCAGCCAGAACTCAGGAGCATACAGGATCTCACTTCAAAATGGCAGCAACCAGCCTTCATGGTGTCTAAGCAGCTTGGACTCAGAGACCATGGAGCAGAGGGGGTGAATGAATGATGAAACTGCTGATGCTGGGAGTTCCCCTGGTATGAGTGGAGGGTTCCTGGGTTCTTGAGGAGACCTGCTGATCCTCTGGATCATAAAAGCAACACAGCTCCATTCCAGTCCACTGTCTCTAGGTCTAATTGGGACACAGCTACCTGAGGAGGACTTCAGACTATTTCCTAAGATCTAGCAGCCAGTACATAACCACACCCACTGTCCTGAGGAAGGGTACTCCAGGAACATCTAGCCTACTACCGAGGGCTCTTCCCAAACCCAATAGAAAACAAGAAGGAACCAGGAACTATCACCCGATATCAGAGACAGATGGCTAAAGGTCAGATTAAGAACACAATCCACAAAAGCCAGGGCAATGTTGCTCCCCCACAACCCAGTTACCCCACTACAGACAACACAACTGCAGCACAAGAAAATGACCTTATATCTATGCTTTTGAAGATGATTGAGGCGTTGAAAGAGGGAATGCATAAATTTCTTAAAGAAATACAAAAAAAAATGCAATCAAACAGATGAAGGCCCTTAAAGAAGAAATGAACTGAAGAAATAAAGGAAAACAAAAAGGCAAACGAAATGAACAAAATAGTTCAAGACCTAAATATGGAAATAGAAACAATAAAGAAAGTCCAAACTGAAGAAATCCTGGAGATGGAAAACTTAGGGAAGAAAGCAGGAACTATAGAGGTAAGCTTCACCAACAGAGTATAAGAAATGGAAGAAAGACTCTCAGGTGTAGAAGATACAGTTGAAGAAATTGATACATCTGTCAAAGAAAATGTTAAACCTAAAAAAAAAAAAATTCCAGACACAAGACAAAACCTAAAATTAATAGGAATAGAAGAAACAGAAGATTCCCAGTTCCAAGGCCCCAAAAATATTTTCAACAAAATCATAGAAGAAAATTTCCCCAACCTAAAGAAAGAGATGCCTATAAACTTACAAGAGGCCTACAGAACACTAAATAGATTGGATCAGAAAAGAAAATCCTCCCTCCCCATAATAACCAAAACACTAAATAAATGTACAGAGCAATATATATATATATATATATATATATAAAAAGCTGCAATGGATAAAGCCCAAGTAACACATAACGGCAGACCTATCAGAATCACACCAGACTTCTCAACAGAGACAATGAAAGCTGGAAGACCTGGACAGATGTCATGCAGACCCTAAAAAAACACAGATGTCAGCCTAGACCTACTATATCCAGTAAAACTTTAAATCACCATAGATGGAAAAAAACAAGATATTCCATGATAAAACCAAATTTAAACAATATACACGCAGCAATCCAGCCCTATAGAAGATACTAGAAGGAAAACTCCAACCAAAGAAAGTAAACTACACCCAAGAACAACACAGGAAATAAATAAAGCTACTGCAGCAAAACCAACAGAAGAAAAACAGACAAACATACTACCACCACCAACATCAAAATAACAGGATCTAGCAATCATTGGTCATTAATATCTCTCAACATCAGTGGACTTATGGACTTAATTCCGAAATAAAAAGATACTTAATGGATGTGTAAATAGTATTAATCAAGGACCCAAGGAAGCTAAGTAACAGCAATGGCCCCTTGGATATCACTCAGATGGGGAAGTAGAGTAGGTTATAGAAGAGGAAGTAGAGGGGGTAAGTGGAGGGAACCGGGGGAAGGGGGTCAGATCTGGGGAGATTGGAGAGGAGAGATTTGAGGGCCTGGAGAGAAAAGGGAAACTGAAAGAGGGGACATCACTGAAACAAGCTGGAGACCTGTGGAAAGGTAGGCTACAGAGAGGATGTGGAGAGGTCTACAAGATGTGCAGAGATAGACAGAGACCAAGGAAATGACCAAACAATGCCTGGCCCAACCTGACACCCATCCCATGGAAGAGAGCCAAACCATTAAGGATGCTCTGTTATGTATGCTAGACAGGAGCCTAACTTAACCATTCTCCAAGAGCCCCTGCCCCCAAGCAGCTCTGAGCAAATCAGATGCTCAGACTCACAGCCAAACATCAGGCAGAGCTTTCGTGGGTGGGGCTGTCCTGTGGAGGAGTGGGAAGGAAGGTTAGTAGGACTTGCAGGGGACAAGAAGGCTGCAAGAAGACTAACAGAGTCAACTAAATCAGACCTATGTCAGGTTACAGAGAGAGAAGCTTTCTACCCATATGTAACAGATAGGTGTTTTGATCTTCGTGTGGGTTCCCTAGAAAGTTGAGCAGTTGCCATCTATGACGTGGTCTCTGGTGCCTGCTTTTGATCACTTTGCCCTAGCCAGGCTGCCTTGCCTGGCCTCAGTGGATGAGAGGGACCTCAGCCCTGATGAGACTTAATGTGCTGGGGTAGGTTGGAGGGGGCAGAACTCCCTTCTTTTGAGGACTAGGAGAAAGGGGATTGGGTAAAGAACGTGAAAGGGAGGGTCTGGGAGGAGAAGTGAGAAGGGCTCCTGATTGGGATGTAAAGTAAATATAAAATAAAATAATTTTTTTAAATAAAAAAAATCCTTAGAATTAACAGTGGAAGCAATGAACATGCTAACAGGAGTTACAACGCAGAAAAAATATCATCAGCTAATAAAATGGAACATTTGATCTATCAGTATTATAATTTGAGTTTAGACGCATATCTTAATAGTAAGTAAAATATGGTATCTTTAGTTATAAAAATAAAACATTTCTAGGAGTTATTTTATTTCCCCGAAGTCGGGTTCAACCAGCTATTGAGAGAGGAACATACATACTATAAGCGTATCTGACATCCATTCTATCCTCACGAAGGATGCAGAACTTCAGAATTGAGTCACACCAAAATAGCAAGCCTGAGTATTCTACTAGAGAATCAAGTAGAAACAGTCAGCAGAGCATAAACTTTGAGCAATTTGTTGTAAAAACAACCACCATCTAAAAACTAAATTAGTAATTGTCCAGTCTATGTTCGTACAGATGATTCCTAATCCCAACAGCTTTTCAGTTGTAATTTCATGTGGTCCAAATAAGTGGTTTTATGCACTAGCATTTTTTAATTATTCAATTCATAATCTTAAGATCACCTTCCAAATATGGCCTAATTATTTCTCATTAGTAAGATGCAGTCATAGATGTCAGGCTGATTCAGTCTGGAGTAAATCACTCTGTAATGTTGCAAATTAAAAAGGATGCTGCGAGTGTTTTCTTTCTACCATCCTTTATTGGAATTATGAATTACAAACCGTCAGGGTCAGCTATGCTACGTGTTCAATTCAGTAGTTTTTAGTGCATTTACAGAATTGTACAACCGTCACCATGGTGGAGTTTCAGAACATTTCCACCAATTCAAAGAGGCTGTTATACCTCTTTTCAGTCACTCTACTTCTACAGCCTCAGGCAGTAACCAATCAATTTTTTTTCCATGTAGATTTACCTGAACATTTCCTATAAATGAAATTATACAAGGTTAGTGTGTGCCTGACTTCATTCTGTTATCAAATCATGTTTGTGGCCACATTGTACATTCGTTTTCTCCTCTTTTCTTTTTTTCTTTTCTTTTTCTTTCCTTTTCCTTCCTTCCTTTCTTTTTTCTTTCTTTCTTGTTCTTTCTTTTCCTTCTTTATTTTTTCTTTGATTTTTTTTTTTAGAGACAGGGTTTCTCTGTGTAACCTTGGCTGTCCTGGATTCCCTTTGTAGACCAGACTGACCTTGAACTCACAGAGGTCCACCTGCCTCTGCCTCCCTGAATACTGGGATTACTCTCCTTTTTTTTTTTTCAAAAGAAATTAAGACTCTCTGTTTCTGTGATCTCGTTAATCATCATATTTTTTGATGAGTAATGTATTTACCCTTAGTTACTTTTATTTTATCATGTTATAATGTCTTAACTGAAAGAGAATTATATTGCCTCTCACCCCACACCCCACAGCTGCTCCCTGTTGCCCTCTTTGGATGTGCCACCTCACGATATCATTTTATCAACTGATGAGCATTTCGATTACTTCCATGTTTAGGTATTATAACTACTGCTAATATAAAAATCTATTTGTAAGTCTTTGCAAAGATACAGACTCCTAGAGTAGATATATTGAAATGGAATGTCTAGGTCATGTAATAAATGGTGTTTTAAAGTCATTTAAAGTTTGGAAAAAGTCATTTTACTATTTAAATTTTGGGGTCAGAATTAAGTCCCACTTTTCATCATGTAAGTTTTATGGTCACCCTGTAATTCTAAAGGATAAGATAATATTAAAACTTTTGTTGTGAAAGGAGCATTGGAGAAGTCAGAGGGAGGTCAGCAAGATATAAGCACTGTGTCATTTGAAAATCATGCCAGCTCATCAAATGGTAGATTAAAGAAATAGATTTGCTGACTGGAGATGTAGCTTAGCTGGCAGAGTGTTTTCCTGGTATGCACAAGGCCCTAGGTTTGACTTGCCCAAAGTGCCCCCCCAAGACAGACAGACACACACACACACACACACACACACACACACACACACACACACGAGGTAGTATACACTCAGGAGGTGGCAAATCATAAATTAAGTTTGAAGCCAAGCTAGACTTCATGGGTTTCAGACTGAAACAAAGCAAAACAAATTAAAACACATGCAAAAGAAAGGGACAAAGGAGAGGGAGAAGTTTTGTTTTTTAACTTAATTCTCATGATTGATTACTTTTCACGTTTAATTTTACATTGCCTTGTCTTTGTTAAGTCCCAAGAGCTTACATAATGTGTGTGAATTGAAAGCAATATTCCTATCAGAGAGGTAGAGCTATGAAAAGGAGCAGTAAGAAGAAAGAGAAAAGAATTTGCTGATGACCTATACTCAGGATATGTTTTAAATGTAAGAATATGGAAATGCTTATTTCCTAGTTTCCACTTGAATGCTTGGGAATAGCATGCTGACATTTCCCTGGGGAGCAGCCTACCTCTGCCCATTAATGTGGTTGCCTAGTTAGCTCACCAGTTGTATTTTAGTAAGTGGTCTAAGAACTTGGCTGCTCCTGCCTTTGGCTCTGGAGTCTCCACAAGTTAAAAATTTGTGTTCTTGGTGACACAGTCTGATGTGTTCATGTTCTGATCCTATTAATAGCTTACCGTAGGCTTGAAATAGAGTATACCAGACACTGTGTTGGAAATGCATGGTTAACTGCCTGATTCTGCTCTCCAGCAGAAACATACCGGGTGTGTATAACCCCTACTGCTCCTATCACCCTTGGAATTTTGAAAATACAAGAGAAAGATGAAACAAAAGAATCCCCATGATGCAATGTGGTTAGAATCATAATAACAACATAGGCTTTTGAAAGTACAAAATTTACACAAAAATTTTGTCTGAGGTATGATAAGTGCTTCATAGAAAACATAGAACCTCAAAGGTGCACTTATGTGCTGTCTTTTAGAAACTTAATTATATGTCAAGAACTCTATGAGGTGTTGCTATCTAAAGTAAAGTTTTTTTTTTTAAATATATACTAAAATTTATTTTCTTAGTTCAAGTCAAATTTGGATGTTCTGATTTACCTGTTAAAACTTTAGGATATTCTTCAAATTATGAATTTTGAAAGGAGTAGATCACTTAAAAATATTAAACATGAATCTTTGTGAGTTATGATAGTGGTAGGTAACAAATTACATAAGAAATATGCAGGGACCAGGGAAGACACCCAAATCTTCCAGCTATCATGCTTTGCTGTTAAAGACGCCATGGCCAAGGCAACCAAAAGAAAGCATTTAATTGGGGTCTTGCTTACACTTTCAGAGAGTTAGTTCATTATCATCAGAGCAGGAAGCAGACAGGCATGGTGCTGAAGCAGTAGCTGAGAGCTTTACATCTTAATCTGCAGGATGCAGGGTGGGTGGGACCTGGCATGGGCTTTTGAAACCTCGAAGCCTACCCTTAGAGATAGGCAGAGACACACTGCAATTCATCAGCTGGAGACTAAGCATGCAAATATATGAGCCCATGGGGAACATTCTCATTTAAACTTCCACACAAAATGTGGAGTAATGCCTTCATTGTTTACTTTATAAACACTATGAAGAAAAATTGACTAAAATCCACTTATAAGTGAGTACATACCCTGTGTGTCTTTCTGGGTCTGAGTTACCTCACTCAGGTTGATCTTTTCTCATTCCATCGATTCGCAAATTTCATGATTTTCTTTTTTTTAATGGCTGAATAGTATTCCATTGTGTAAATGTACTACAGTTTCTTTACCCATTCTTCAGTTGAAGGATATCTAGTTATTTCCAGTTTCTGGCCATTATGAGTAAAGCTGCTGTGAGGATGGTTGAGGATATGTACTTGTTGTATGGTAGAGCTTCTTTTGGGTGTATGCTCAGGAGTGGTATAGCTGGGTCTTAAGGTAGGGCTATTCCCAAATTGATTTCCAAAGTGGTTGTTTGAATTTAAAAGAGGGCTCTCCTTTCTTCACATCCTCTATAGCATGTATTGTCACTTGAGTTTTTCATATTAGCCATTCTGATCGGTATAAGATGGAATCTCAGAGTTGTTTTGATCTGCATTTCCCTGATGACTAAGGGCGCTTAGCATTTCTTTAAGTGCTTCTCCAACATTCGAGAGTCCTCTGTTGAGAATTATCTGTTTAGTTCTATATCCCATTTTTTAATTGGAATGTTTGGTTTATTGACGTTTAATTTCTTGAGTTCTTTGTCTATAAGCGGATTTTAGTCATATAGTACAGGATTGACATGCTACAATGCACAGATCCCAAGGAGATAAGTAACAAGGGGAACCCAAGGGAGGACTCGTAAATCTCATTCAGGAGGGGAAATAGAATAGACATACGTGGTGGTAGAAGAGAGGGAGGTCAGAGAGAAAGAAGAGTGGAGCTCAGACCTGGGGAGAGTGGGAGTGGGAGGGCAGAAGGCTGCAGAGAAAAGAGAAACGGTGGATAGGGCATCTCTGCGACTAGCTGCAGACTTGAATCAGATTAGGCCTCTGGGAGGATATGAGCAGGACTCTAGCTAAGACTCCTAGTAGCAGGGGCCCGTGGAGATTGAAGAGAACACCCTTTATCTAGACAAGACTCCTAGTGGATGGAGGAGATGACCAACCCACCCACAAAAACCTCAATCCAAAACTTACCTACCTACAAGACCTGCAGGGACAAAAGATAGACTAGAGACTGCGGGAATGTCCAGCCAATGCTGGGCCCAACCCTAAGACCCACCCCATGGAAGAAAGCCAACTCCTATAACTACTAAAGATACTCTGATAGGCTTGCAGACAGGAGCTACCATAGTTGTCCTCTGAGAGGCTCCACCCAGCAACGGTTGGAAACAGATACTGAGACTCACACCCAAACACTGGCCGAAGCATAGGAAGTCTACTGGAAAAGATAAATGGACCTAGAGGTGACAAAAGCTCCACAAGAAGACCAACAGAAGCAATCAACCATGGCCCGGAGGGGCCTATGGAGTCTGAACAACAACCAAGGACAATGCATGGTCTGGACCTAGATCCTCTAAGTAGCCGATGGGCATCTTAGGTGTTATGTGGGCCCACTAGTTAGGGGAGTCGGAAATGTCTCTGACATGGACCATGTCACCTGGTTTTTGATTGCTTCCCCCTGATGGGATTTCCCTACCAGAACACAGGAAAGGAAGATGGACTCAGTTCTCATGTGAATAGATGGGCTGGGGTGTCTGGGTAGGAGAGCTCCCCTATACTAAGGAATGCAGGGTGCAGGAAGGAGGGTGGGACTGAAAAGAGAGGAGATGATGTATAACTGCAATGTAAATTGAATTAACTAACAAAAATAAAAGAAAAAAAAACAAAAGAAAAATGACAGGTGTAGATGATTTTGTTTCTATTTGCATTAATCTTTAAAGAAAATAAAACAGGATTTCACAAAAAGCGTAACTGAACCCTCTTATGTTTAATTGTGTGCAAGTATGATACACTCTTGTGTATCATACTCATAATGTTATATCAGAATGCTCAGTTCTTACAGACACCCTACTAAGACACACTGATTGTTTTCATAGGAATTGGGGGCCTACAGAGGTAAACAATTCTTCAAAATAAGGGGTCTGATGATATCTGGGGTGAAGTTCAAAATTGTCCATGTGTGTTTTATTTATCATGATGTATGATTGATATTAAACATGATGATAACATAGGCTTGTAGAAAACAGGACTCAAAGCTATGATTATGTGCTAAGTGTACTATATAAAACCCAATTATATTTTAAGGGCAATGAAACGTTGCTATGTAGGGCAAATAGTTTGTATCATTGTATTCAAAATTTGTACAGAAATTGACAAGAAATAGATATAGGAGTAGAAATATATATGTTGGAAATATAATCTATCTTTCTCTTCCTTTATGGTTCTCTTGTGTTAGTATGCTTAATATTTTAAAACAAGAAATTTTCACACAGCAGAGATATCTATTTGAAGTTATGACAGATACTGTTAAATATCTTTAGCACTTTTTTTTTTACAAAGAAGTCATTTTTTTATCATTGTGTATATGACCTGATGTGTGTAAGATATGTAAATGCTGTATTAAAGGGTCACAGCATTAGGAATGTTGAGAACCACTAGTTCTAGTGACAAAAGCTATAGCAGTAAATTCAGCAACGTTATAGCTGTTTCCGACTTGACAAACCCACTTCCCCAGCCCTCTTGGTTGCAAATGAACCTGGGGAGTGTTCTCCACAGCTGCCTGTCCTGGTCTTGTGGGAGGAGAAGAGTCTGGAGGGAGAGTGAGCCCACTTTCTCCCTTCCCTAACCTGGAGCTAGACATGGTCTCAGTGACATGGTCTCAGGAGGCCCTTGCTTATTGAGCACACACTGCATGCTTTCTCACAGATCTCTCTGAGATGTAGGGATATATTTATTGTAAAATTCAAAATAACTAAGAGGTAAGTATGTAACAAAAGAATCTCAGTCTGAAGATTCTCTCAAGTCCCTTAATCCAGCAATCTGCTGTTGCAGAGCGCTTTCCTGAGGGATTACTCACAAGACCCCTGAGCAAGCTACAGCAGAAGCTGCCTTCTCCAGGGGGCTTTTGTGGCCCTTGTCCTAAAGCCCTTGACTTTCAGGATTTGAATAGAATTCTGTTCGAGTTTGAGATAGGGAAGATAGGAGAGTGGCTCTCCTATTTGTGTTGTTCCAGATAGAGGCTATGTCCACAGAACATGTTTCTTAATTTCAAAGTTATCTAAAAATTAAAGACTAAAATTAATAGTTGCAAGTCAGTTATTTGAACTAATGATCTAACACTACTGTCTATTGAATCATACCCTTTCAGAACCAAGTCTCAGGTAAGTGCTCTGAGTACTTTTAGCATCACAGTAGAGATGATGGAGGGAAGAAGCATAGTGATGAGAGGGTCTGTCAGTGAGACTCGATGGCATCCCCCGCCCCGTACCCTCATCATCCCTGTCGTCTCCCAGAATTTTTCTTATTTACATTTCTGGAGATCACCCCATCTCCATGCACCATGATCAAAGGCACACGTTTCTTTAATTATTTTTCTATTGATATTTTCTCTGAGTTTTAAGGGATTCCCCCTTCTTATGGTAGGTTTAGTGTGCAGAGGCATGGATAAATACCATCTACTATCTTTGCACGGTTATAACTTGGTGTATGTGTTAACTGGCATTGCAGTTATGTGTCTTGTCTAACTTGTTTACTGGTGTGTAGGGCTAGAGCCTAATCTGTGACTGTGTATATTGCTCTCTGGTCAAGACATTAGTTTAAGCCCTTTGTTTAGATCCACATTTAAAAATAGCTACATCGTAATCCATAATATGAAAGCATAATTTATTGAGACCACGAGTATCAGCATTTGGACAAGAGCAAGAGCTTTGCTTCTTATTTGCTTTTATTGCTTTCAATATTCAGCCTTTCTGAGATGGTTTCTAGTTTATATTTAAAATAAGGGAAGTGTTTTTTTAATTATGTAGTTGTAGATGATGTTAGGAAAATAGATAAATTGTTGTACTACAAAGGAGTGTGTGTAGGGTGAGTGCTGTGGAGTGTTGTCCAGTGACTGGAGGGTGTTTAAAGGCATCTGATCTGTACACCTAGATGCCAATTTAGGACAGGCAAGATTTATCCAGTTTTCTAGTCTGTTCACTCCCTTCTCTCCCTCCTTCCCTCCCTCTCTTTCTCTCTCTTTCCCTAGCCCTCTTTCCCAGTCTGTGTGTGTGAGTGCGTGTGTGTATGCTGTGCACAATTTCACACACTTGCTGCTCTGGAAAAGAGCATGGAGTGTGGCATCGAGCCGGCTCGATCAAGCTGGATACGTGCACAGCACACCTCTCCCAGAGGCTCTTGAGGGATGACATGCCGGTGGCTTTGATTGCGTTTATTCATGGCAGTAGCTGTAAAGAATGACACATGTTGCTAGGATTTTAGTTCAGCACCAGTTTACACAGTTGCAAAGGACAGTGGTTCTGCAATACACTGCTTTCCCTAGAGTTTTGCACCTCTCTGTAAGACATTTTCTGGAAATGGTATCTTTGAGAGAAGAGAGAATAATGCAGGCTGGCATTATTGAAATGGTATATTCTGTCAAACCACCTAAAGATGCCAGCTCAACTTACCTCATCACCAGTTGCACAATAGTTCTCTTTCCTGCAAATCTTTGGCCATTGTGGATGGCAGCACTCTTTTTACAGTCAATATTTTCAGTCAATCAGTGTTTCTTTGCAGCAGCTTTCGTGTCTTTTTTGCATTACATGCTCATGATCTTTGCACATTTCCCCACTAGTCTTTTAATCATTCGATAAATATATAGTGTTCTGTAACTGTAGAACTTCACAACTGCATGAAAACACATTGGTTAATTCAGCAACACACATTATGTGAATGTTAAATTTCGCCATTTTTTGCCTAAGACCGTTATTTTCAAATGTGTGCATCATGTTGAAGCTCCCATGGTACCCTTGGCAGCTAATTTCTTCCCCAAGTCTCCAGATGTAACCACTATTCTCGCCATTGTAAACATATTTCCATTCATATTTTTATAAATTTGTTATGTATGTGCATCCATAAAAGTATCACATTGTTTTGTATTTAAAATGCATAACTGGAATCATACTGTAAAAGTTTTCCTAGAACTTTCCTTTTTCAAGTTGTAACATACACCACCAATTAAAACTGACAAAACCACTCCCAAATCCAAAGCAACAGCAGATGTCATTGTATTCATCATAGTTTCCCCGGATTCTTCTTATTTCCACTACTCGCTTGCCCATCAGGTCCATGTATTATTTTTGTTGTTGTCTGTTTGTTTGTTTTTTTGAGACATCTCTATGTAGCCATGGCTGTCCTTTAACTCACTCTTTAGACCAGGCTGACCTTGAACTTACAGAGATCCACCTCTCCAATCCTCTCTCAAATGCTGGTGTTAAAGTCATGTGTCACCAGTCTCATTTTATTTTAATACATGTGTTTTACAAGATAAAACATCATGCAATGTTTTACAAGATAAAATAACACAAATCGAATAGCAAATTTAGCCCAAACATAATAATGTCTTTCTCAGAGAACTACATCACATAGTCATTTCTTATTGATTCCTGAGGAATTTAAAGATTCCTGGTCTCTCCTTAACCAGAATGTTAAGAACTACTAAGATACAGAGAATGTCTAAATCAGTGCTTAAAACCCAACTGGTCAATTTTAATATATAATGCTATTTATCTTATCAACAATATGATTTAAAATGATACCATTTTATACTTCTATAACTTAAATAAAATAATTTTTAAAAACCTCTGTAGCAATTCAGTGAAAGTATTTGTATAGATTTTGTGGTCTTTGAGTTCTCTAAGTGTACCAAAAATATGCTTTGTAGCATATAGTTTGTCAATAATAATAATGTAACAAATTTGGCTTTTTGTATTTATCACACCTTGTGCAGTATATTGACCCACTTCTGAATGGGCAATTTTATCTTCATGAATCACAGTTCCTATCAAACATGCATTCATATGTACATTATATTACATCGCAAAATATACATGATGAGTGTACTGATACGTAGGCCCATTAATGCAACTGGATTTATTGATTTGTGTTTATAACTATAAAATAACGAATGCATCTCTGTACTTTCTTGGTGTTCTCATGCTGAACTCCAAAGAGAATTGCTGTTGAAACAATTAACCTAATTTTATCTGTAGCAGAGAATGGATACATCAGTAGTTTACAGTATAATTTAGTAAAACACATGACTCCAATTCTAAATGAATTCAGTCTGCAGCAAAATGCAGTAGTGGGATTTACCATTCGTGTGCATCGTTCTGCTAATTGTTGAATTAAACCTATTATACCCACATGTGGGGCTGAATTCTATGTGGGATACATTTAGTGAACATCACAACAAGAGAAGCACACCAGGCTTGTAGGTTGGAGTGAAAATCTTAAGCTATTTAGACATGAGCAGTTCATAGGGCGTGGTAAGGAGGAGGTTCGTTCCTTGCAAGGATTTATAATTGTTCAGTGTGCTTTTATGTGCACAGTGACCTTTAATGGAGGCGACTGTTAAAGTGTGAGCTAGGAAAGGTTTGCATTACTTCACTGTAAGTGCTGCCTCTGTGCCAGGAGCCTCAAACCACCTCAACTGCCAAACCTCAGCCCATATCTTTGATTGAAACACTGACCTGTCTGCCTTTAAATGTATGCCTTTAAATGAATGAGAGGTGGTAAAGATGATCAAACCAGTACTGAATAGATTTTAACATTGCTGTCTGTGTTCAGTAAATGGTGGAGGGCAGGCCTGTAATGTTACAGCTATGCCTGTTTAGGGAAATTTCACCGCTTTTGTTAAAAATTCAAGGCAGTAGAAATGAAGTCATCATCATCAAAGGACAACATTTTTTGAGAGCCTGTTAAGAAAAGTGGTATTTGCACATTTGATTGATAATATTTGTGGTAAATCTTGTTTTCTGCAGAGGAATTGTCATGTTGCAGAAATAAGAAGGAAATTCATATGTTGAGGTTGCTTTAACCTGCACACTGCTCAGCCATAGTTAAAGGTCTATCACCAGTGCTGTTGCTGCTGTGCCTAGAGGGTATCCACAGGTGGTGGGCTTGGGAGGGTGGCCCAAGACTGCAGGGTAGGAGACACCTGCTGCAGGTTGGGAGGCGGAGGGTAGCCTAGGGTTGTGGCAGTGCCAAGCAGGAGCCGGGAATTTTTTCCAGTATTAGCTGGATGTCCTGAAGATGGATCTTTGAGTATCCCTGTGGATTCTCCTCTCACTTTAGAAACACAGATGCTGGAGTTTTGGGGTCCACGGTATGGCCTGCCAGTCACTCTGCTCTCACTGCTGAGCTGCTGTTTAGATACCATGCGTGGTAGGCACCACCATCTTGGATCTCCTAAAATCTGTTTAAAAACAACAACAAGATGGACAGTTACTTGAAAATTGACCTGAGATGTGGAAGAGCACACTTGTGCCCACAAGCACGTACACACAGCCAACAAGAGAATCAAAATAACAAGAATAAACAATCATTGGTTATTAATACCTCACAGCATCGATGGATTTATTTTCCCAGTAAAAAGACATAGGGTAACTGAATATGTGAAAACAGGATCCACAATTCTGCTGCATACAAAAACACACCTCAGCAACAAAGATAGACATTACCTCAGAGTAAAGGGCTGAAAAAAAGGTTTTCCAAGCAAATGGACCCAAGAAGCAAGCTGGAGTAGCCATTCCAATATGGAATAATATAGACTATCAATCAAAATTAATCAAGAGATAGGGAAGGACTCTTCATACTTATCAAAGGAAAACTCCACCAAGATGACATCTCAATTCTCAACATCTGTGCCTCGAATGCAGGGGGAACATTAATAGAAAAAATTACTAACGCTTAAATCACACACTGTACCTCACACATTGATAGTGGGAGACTTCAACATCCCTCTATCACCAATGGATAGGTCATCAAGACAGAAACTAAACAGAGAAATGATGAAACTAAACAATGTTATGGATCAAATGAACCTAACAGATATTACAGAACATTTCACCCAAATACAAAATAATATACCTTTCCCGCACTTCACAGAACCTTCTCTAATATTGCCATACAGTCAGTCACAAGGCAATGTTCCTTGTTTCTATTTTGTGGAATAGTTTGAGGAGAATTGGTATTAGCTCTTCTTTGAAAGTCTGGTAGAGTTCTGTCCTGAAACTGTCTGGCCCTGGGATTTCTTTTGGATGGGAGGCTTTTTGATGACTGCTTCTATTTCCTTAGAGGATATAGGACTATTTAATTTATTTACCTGATCTTGATCCAGCTTTGGTAAGTGGAACCTATCAAGAAAATTGTCCATTTCGTTTAGCTTTTCAAATTTTGTGGCATATGGGCTTTTGAAGTAAGACCTCATGTTCTTTGGATTTCCTCAGTGTTTATTGTTATGTCCCTTTTTTCATTTCTGATTTTATTGACTTGGATAGCGTCTCTCTGCCTTTTAGTTAGTTTGACTAATGGCTTGTCTATCTTGTTTTTCTGAAGGAACCAGCTCTTGGTTTCATTGATTCTTTGAATTGTTTTCTTTGTTTCTAGTTTTTTATTTCAGCCCTTGAGTTTGATTATTTCCAGCCATCTACTCCTCTTGAGTGTGTTTGCTTCTTTCCCTCCTCCCTCTAGGGATTTTAGGTGTGTTGTTAAGTTGGTTGTATGAGATGTTTCGAATTTCTTTTTGAAGGCATTTAGTGCTATGAACTTTCTTCTTAACACTGCTTTCATTGTATTCCATAAGTTTGGGTATGTTGTGCCTTCATTTGCATTGAATTCTAGGAAATCTTTAATTTCTATCTTTATTTCTTCCCTGACCTAGCTATTATTGAGTAGAGAGTTGTTCAGTTACCATGCATGTGTAGGCTTTTTGCTATTTCTGTTGTTGTTGAGGTCCAGCTTTACTACATGATGGTCTGACAGGATAGAAGGTATTACGTTAGTCTTCTTGTGTTTGTTGAGGCTTGCTTTGTGACCTACTATATAGTCTATTTTGGTGTAGGTTACATGAGGTGCTGAGAAGAGGGTATATTCTTTCATGTTTGGGTGAAAAGTTCTGTAGATGTCTGTTAGGTCCATTTGATTCATGACATCTGTTAGTGTCATTGTTTCTCTGCTTAGTTTTTGTTTTGTTGACATGTCCTTTGGTGAGAGTGGGGTGTTAAAGTCTCCCACTATTAATATCTGCGCATTTATGCATGGTTTAAGTTTTATTAATGTTTCTTTTACAAATTTGAGTGCACTTGTATTTGGGGCTTAGATGTTTAGAACTAAGATGTCTTCTTGGTGGAGTTTTCCTTTGATGAGTATGAAGTGTTCTTCCTCATCTCTTTTGATTAATTTTGGTTGACAGTCTATTTTATTGGATATTACAATGGCTACTCCTGCTTTTTTCTTGGGACTTTTTGCTTGGAAAAAAAAACAAACTTCTTCCAGCTCTTTACTCTCAGGTAATGTTTATTTTTGTGGCTAAAGTGTGTTTCTTGTATGCAGCAGAATGTAGGGTCCTGATTTCCCATCCATTCCGTTAGTCTTTGTCTTTTTATTGGAGAGTTGAGTCCATTGATGTTGAGAAAGTTTAATGACCAGTGACTGACTGTTAGTTCCTTTTATTTTTATGTTGGTTGTGGCAGTGTGTTTGTGTGCTTTTCTACTTTTAGTTTTGCTGTAGTGAAGTTATTATTATTTTTTTTAAATTGTAAATCTGAGTTTTATTTTTTTTCTTTTTCTTTTTTATTTTATTTTATTTTTCTTTTTAGTTACATTTTGTTAACTCTGTGTCCCAGCTGTATCCCGCTCCCTCATTCCCTCCCCAACCCCACACTCCCTCCCTGGTCTCCTCCCTGCCCCTTTCCAAGTCCACTGATAGGGGAGGACCTCCTTCCCTTTCATCTGACCCTGTTTTATCAGGTATCTTCAGGGCTGGCTGCAAAGTCCTCCTCTGTGGCCTAACAGACTGCTCCTCCCCTGGGGGGGGGTGTCAAACAGCCTGCCTTAGTGAAGTTATTTATTTCTTGTGGTTTCCTGGATGTAGTTAGCCTTCTTGGGTTGTATTTTTCCTTTTAGTATCTTTTGTAGTGCTGGATTTGTAGGTAAGTATTCTTTAAATTTGTTTTCATTGTGGAATATCTTATTTTCTCCATGCACGATGATTGAGAGTTTTGCTGGGTATAGTTTTGCTGGGCTGACACCTGTGGTCTCTTTGGGTCTACATGGGATCAGTCCGACCCTTCTGGATTTCAGACTCTGTCATGAAGTCAGGT
Source organism: Psammomys obesus (assembly GCF_907164565.1). Taxonomy (NCBI): domain Eukaryota; kingdom Metazoa; phylum Chordata; class Mammalia; order Rodentia; family Muridae; genus Psammomys; species Psammomys obesus. The sequence continues at coordinate 20,000,862 of NW_026596040.1, forward strand.
GTGATTCTGATGGGCTTGCCATTTTATGTGTCTTTGTCTTTTTTCCTTGAAACTTTTAGTGTTTTCTCTTTGTTCTGTATATTTAGTGTTTTGATTAGTATGTGGTGGGAGGACTTTCTTTTCTGCTCTATTCTATCAGGTGTTCTGTAGGCCTCTTGCATGCTTATAGCTATCTCTTTCTTTAAATTGGGGAGATTTTCTTTTATGTTTTTGTTGAAAACATTTTCTGAGCCTTGGAGACGGGAATCTTTTTTTTTCCTTTACTCCTCTTATTTTTAGGTTTCGTCTTTTTATGGTGTCCTTGATTTCTTGGATGGTTTCTGTCAGGATTTTTTTTTTTTTATTTATTCAATATTTTCTTTGATGGATGCACCAATTTCTTCCATTTTGGTAATAGATGGAAAATTCAGTTCAACCAATGAATTTTTCTGTTTAAAAATCTACCAAATGAAAGTTGATGTTTAATAACTATTGGGGGTAGCTGTGAGAGCCCCCTCTTACACTGCACTTGATTATGCTTTTTTTGTGTGTGGGTTCCTTTGGTTTTCATGTGTTTGTTTGCCTGCTTGCTTTTAGAGTTAGTCTTACTCTTCAGCCCAGACTAGTCTCAAACTCATGTTAATCCTCTGATGAGCGGTTCTTAAAGTGGTAGTTTTCCTATTCTCTTATTTTGAGTTATCTTCAGCATAAGAGAGATGTCTTCAACATTCATTGCCATGTTTTAGGATTTAAATTAACCAAACTCAAGGCAGAATAAAGAGAACATTCAACAAAATGATGGGAATGACAAGGACAGTAAACCAGTTTCAAGCAGAAATGGTCGTAATAAATGGGCTGTGAGCACATTTGTCATGTGTCTGAGGCCTGAAAACATACAGAAACAGAATTTCCTCTGAACAGCAAGGACTGGACTATATTGGAACTGTAGTAACAGTTATTCCAAGAGTTGTTACTATCCAGTTAGAGACCAAAATTGCCTCAGCATGGTAACTGCTTTATATATGTTTGAAAAAAAAACAGATGTAAATATTTATCAATGATGCTGATAAATATGACCTTCTCTACATAGAATTTGGAGCCCAGACCAATCTCTATTGTTTTGTCTTGATACTTCCTTATTTAAAGATGTTTTACTGAAATAAAGATCTATGAAGAATGTCCTGTATATCTGAATTGGATTTTAGGATGTCTTGGTTTTCAGAGTGTATACTGTATTATATCGGTTATTTAGGACTATGATTTCCTAAGGTTGCATGCAAAAATCAGCATATTGCATGAACATTTTAAGCTTCTTCAATCTTGGATGAGGTGTGTATAAAATGAGAGAATAAAGAAATATTAGGAAGCAAAAAGCATTCAGTTGTGTTCAGTTAAGGAAACACTCAGTGGGAAAGAACTGTCAGTACAAGGTTTATCTCTCTCACACAATAAACATGCCTTTGTGATTTGTTAATGCAAGTCAAAATGGAGATGAAAGAATTATTCAAGAATCTGAAATGGAAAAAGCCACCACTCACTTCATTTTGCAGTTATATTGCAAATGAGAAAGGGATTTAATATCTACAAAAGTAAACTTTTATTATTTGAAGATACTTCAGATTGTTTTCTTAAGAAGTAGAAAAAAATTTAGAAGGTTTCCTTCCTGTGTGTCTTGCTGTATTTTCTACCTCTAGAATACTAATCAATGCATAGTCTACTCTTGGTAAATACTGTTAAATAAATGAGTACTGTATTTGTTTGACCTTTAATCGACCCCTTAAAAGATGTTGCAGCACTTTTCCATTCTCTGAGTACCGATGCTATGGTCCTAAACAGTTTGCTTCACTAATCTTGTTTCCATGGTAAAATGAATCTGCATCTTCCCTCTTGGGGTATGTAGGAGGTTGGCAGCTTCTCTGTCAATTGTGAGGTCACCAGTAAGACCTGGCAGTGATGTGCACTTCTCCAACTGCAGCTGTGCAGCTTTCTCAGCGGTCTCATTCAGCTCCGCTCACAGCTCAGGACTGGGCTGGCATTGCATGAGATAAGCATCACAAGGGCTCATCACCACGGTGAGCGGCTTCCCAAACTGTGCAGTGACTAACACTTAACAACGAGGTGCCTCACTAAAAAACACCACCTCCTGTTAAAGGTTAGGATGGGTGGGAGCTTGGAAGCCACTTTTCTTTGTTGTTTATGAAACATTATAGATCAAGTGAAGTCAGTTAATGACTCTGGACTCTCCCTTCTGACCACATACTATGGAACACGTGGATTTTTCTCATTTGCAACAACAGCAGAACCTCACATTGTCAGTGACTGCAGCAACCCTGATGATGAAGGCATAGGAATGTTCCTTAGCTTAGACTCTGCTGTTGATTTGGACAACAGCCCCCGCACATGTATTTGATCATTGTGCCTAGCGCTTCTGGTTTTTCAACCTTCCCTATGTAGGTTAGACTGGGACAACAGTTTCCTCAGACCAACTGAAGTAGGGCGTATTACTAGATTTTCTTCAAAGATCCTTCAAGAAAGAATTTAAAAAATAAAAAAAAATATATAAAAACAATTCCTTTCTATCAACCTTAGCCTTTCTTCCCTTCTGCCTGTTTTTGTCTCTCTATTTCACAATTGTAAGGTCCTGAGTTTGATTTTAAATCCTCTGTCTTCTGTCCCTACCTATCCCCGCTAGAATGCATCGTTTATTTCTATGGCTTGAATTTCTGTCTCCCATGATTTTTCCAGCTTAAGAACCTCCCTTGAGCTTTATGTGTCTACTTGAATTCTCCATGTGGAAGTCTCACAGATATGTCAAACTTAGTTAAGTTCTCAGCAGAAAACCATTCTTTACACCCACAGTCCAGTTCATCACTGAGGTCAGGCTTTGATGTCCTAATTACAGAGTCTCCTTTTCTCTTTATTTCATACTTAAGCCAGATACTCCCGAGTCGCCCTTAATAATTCTGTGACCTGGTTCCATGCTGGGTCAGTGTCAAATCACTGACAAATTTGGGTGATTGCCCTTTGGTTGAGGTGAAAGTCCAAAATAAACCTGAAATGTGTTGAATTTTCTCCACATCTTTAATCTAGCCATGCTGATCTTGCACCTGGTTTATTGGGACAGATTTCAAGTTGGTCTGCCTCATTCAGCTCTCATCTCCATTAAGTACATTTACAAAAAAAGAAAAAGAAAGAGAAAGAAAGGAACAAGAATAGTCTTTTTTTAAAATTTTTTATTAATTACACTTTATTCATTTTGTATCCCTCCATAAGCCCCTCCCTCCTCCCCTCCCGATCCCACCCTCCCTTCTCTTTCTGCATGCATGTCACTTCCCAAGTCTTTTGGGGGTATTGATCTCAGGTGATTCAGGGCACTGCTTGCTTCCAATTACCCTTCCATTAAAACTGAAATGTCTTTCTGTCCCAAGGGGTACCTGCTTTATGCTCTGCCATTGTGGATATGTGTTGTGTGAGGCCTGTCAATGTTGTGGTTATCACATTAGCTGTTAGTTTTTATACTAAGCCCCGCTTGTCTCTAGGTTTTCCCCATTGGTAGGCTTTACCCTACGGCCAATAGTGCCCACTGCCTTAAGCACTGCAGCGCCTGCAGACAAGGCTCCTGCCTTTGAGTCTTCGCTGCTCCATATTTTAAAGTGTATCTATACCTGTTTACTGGTGCCCGACCCCCACTCACGCCCAACACACCTGCACAGATATAACTTAGACAAGATGTGTGTGTACATATATAACCTTAAAAGTCAGTGCCTCCTCTGATCCTTTGCAAATTACAATGATAGTTTAATGCTTTTCTAGCATATTTACAGAATTACAAAGCTGTTATCATTACCTAATTTTAGAATATTTTGGAAACCATTTAGAATAGTCTCCAAAAAGAAACTTTGTGTCCATTAAAAGTTACTTCCAGGTTTTCTTTCTTGCCCCATCTCTGGTAAATTCAATCCACCTTGAACCTCTGGATTTTTTTTTTTTTTAATCTATACAAGTTCAACAAAAGAGAATCATGCCTTAGATAGCATGTTGTGTACTTTCTTTCAAATCTTAAAAAAAACTAAGAGATTTTAAGATTTATTCACGTTGAAATTATAACAATATAACGTCAACATTATAATGTCAATTATAACGTCAACATTGCTGAATAATATGGCAATATGTCAGTGGTTCTCAACTTGTGGGTTGCAGACCCTATGGGGGTCGAATTACCGTTTGACAGGGGTCACTTATTAAAAATCCTGCATATCAGATAAAATTATAATTCATGACAGTAGAAAACTTACAGTTATGAAGTGGCAATGAAGATTATTTTATGGTTGGGGTTCACTACAACATGAGGAACTGTATTGAAGAGTCATAGCGTTAGGAAGGTTGAGAACCACTGTATTGTATGAATAAACATTTTGTATAGCCTCTCATCAGTTTGTAGATGTTTGTGTTGGTTTAGTCTTTGTGGTATTATTTTTAAAATATTGTTAGTATGAATATTAGAGGTTTTATGTGGAGGCAATTTTCATTTGTCATGGGTACAGAACTAGGGGCAGAATTGCTAGGTATTAAGATAAATCCACACAAAACATTTTGAAGAAATGAGCAAATAGTTTTCCAAAACAGCGTTTCATATGTCCACCAGCAGCCTAACACTCTACCTTCCCCCTGTTGTTATTGAAAATATATTTGTCCTCACATAAGTCCTCATTATCGTTTCCCTATCTTTATTCCCTCACTTTCTCCCTACCTTTCTTCCAATCTTGATACAATCCCTTTCTATCTCACATTTAAAAATAAATAGGCATCTAAGGCATTAATAATAATAATAATATAAAGATAAAACTAACACAACAGAATTGGACAAAACAAAGAAACACAAGAAACAGAGGCCCACTTGTCTACACACTCAGGAATCCTATAAAAATACTATGCTTAATATAGGTTATATATATGCATGCTTCATACATAAATATATATACATATATATGTATAAATAAATAAATACATACATACATACATACATACATACGGCCTGGTACAGTCTTATACAAGCTCTGTCCATATTTCCTTAGTGTCTGTGAGTTCTAATGTGCACTGATCATGCTGTTTAGAGAGACGTGTATATTAAGTGTCTTCCATCCCCGCTGGCTCTTACATTCCTCTGCTCTCTCTTCTCCAGGGTCCCCTGATCCCTGACAGGAGGGATTTAATGGAAACATTCCATTTAAGTCTCTGTGTTCCTTGGTTTCTCACTTTCTGCATAATGTCTGGCTGTGAGTCTTTGTATTTGTTGCCATCTGCAGGAGGAATCTTCTCCAATGGTGGCTGAGCAGGCATTGATCTATGAGTATAGCAGAAATGTCGTTAGGAGTCATTTCATTGAAAAGCTTTTTATTTTAGTAGAATGGTGAGTAGGAAAAAAATAGAATGGTGAGTAGTATTTTGTTTTACCTTAGGTCTCTAGGTTATCTAGTCTCAGGTCTTTGTCACCAAGCAGTGTTGGGTATGGGTTCTGTAGTGGTTTGAGTAAGAATAGCTCCCATAGCTCATAAACTTGAATGTTTGGTCATTAGAGGGTGGTGCTAATTGACAGGGATTAAGAGTTGTGGCCTGGTTACAGTAGGTGTGCCCATGTTGGAACAAGTATGTCACTAGGGTGGGCTTTGAAGTCTCAGATGCTCAAACTAGGCTCAGTGTCTCTCTCTTCTTCTGTCTTTTTCCAATATGGATATAGAAGTCTCAATTACCTTTCTTTCCCCATGTCTGCCTGCATGCCACCATGCTTCCCTCCATGATGAGAATGGGCTAGACTTCTAAAACTGTGAGCCAGCCCCTATTAGATTTTTGTAAGAGTTGGCATGATCACAGTGTCTCTTCACAGAAATAAACACTGACTAAGGTGTGTACCAGGGACTAGGATGTTGCTATGATAGGCCTGACCACGCTTCTTTCTGGCAGAATGGGGACTATGAGACTTTAGATTAGAAAAAGCAGTTGAAGGCTTTAGGTTGGACTTAATGGAGCATGGAGCTAGCAGGAGCATGGAATACATTGACATTGAGAGCAATTTAGATTATAACAGCCTGGCTCAAAAGGTTTCAGAGGGGAAGAATATTAGAAAGTGGACTAGAGACCATTCTTACAGTATTTTGGCAAAGAATATGGCTGCGTTCTGCTCTTGTTAAAAAAGAAAAAAGTATCTGCCTGAGACTAAATTGAAGATTTCTTGATTAATGGCATGGATAGAGCAGATTTCAAATGTTTTTCTTTGTAAGTGTTGCCATGGTCGCGGTGTCTCCTAACATCAACAGAACACTGGCTGAGACCAGTTCCATTCCATCCAGGGGGCCTTAAGTCAAGTCAGATATTGGTTGGTCACTCCCAGAAGCTTTGGGCTACCATTGCCCATGGTACCATGCCCATATTTTGCATCAGGAAACCACTGTAGGTCCACAGCTTTTTAGTTGTGTTGGTGTTTACATTTTTCTTTGGTAGAATGCAGAGTACCTTCCTGTACCAAAGATGGTGGAACATAAGGGTGAAATCTCTGTGTAGGCACCAGCTTGACATCACCATGTTCAGTTAGTTGTACAGGTGTTGTCTTCAGCAATGGGGTCTTGATGTCTGTTTCTGGAGTACAGTCTACAGACTCGGTTATCTTAGGAGGGGGTGGTGGTTCATGAGACCCCTTTGGTCTGCAATCCAGTCAGCTTCAATGGAAAAATATTATCCTGACTCTGCTGCCTCCATGATTTCTGCCTTCCAGGATCAACTTCTTTTTTTCCTAATACTCATCTCTGTATAGCTATAGCATATGTTGTTTATTTAATATGGTTATATTACATACTGTTTTTCACGTTTAAATATGTTCTTATCTGGGATGTAGAGAGCAGGTGCAAGCATTTTGTTATAATTTTAAATGTTTGCTTTCACGAACATCAAGTGTGTGACGTGACATCCATTTGTGTCTTCTAGCATCCTACTTTGCCTTGCTATCTGGCAGGTTTCTGCTAAGAAACTGCTTTTTTCCCCCACTTACAGTCTTTTTTTTTTTTTCTTTTTAATATGACTGGCTATTTTTTTACTTTATTTGCCACCCTCTCTAGCCCCTTATCACTTTGCCTGTTTCTGTAATGATGCTTTCTGCAATGTGTAATCTGAATCCATGCTTTTTCGGGGGGGGGGGGGATGTCTGTGTCACTCCACTAATATGTCAGATTCATGAAGATAGGGATCAATGTGCTTTCGTCATCAAATACCTATGCCTTGTCCACTACTTGCGGTATAGCATCAGTCTAATCAGAACACTCATAAAGAGTGCTTCACAGTCGTCAAAAAGATGCAAGGGGACAGAACAGAATGTCTCTTGGTAGACTGGCTATAAACTAAAAGTTTAAAACTTGAATTCATGGCCATTAGCATACATTTTCTCAAATTTCCGTAGAGAACCCAAATTATTTATTAAGCAATGAGATTATAATGGATAGATGGATACAAGTATATGATGATCAGTCTCGTTACTTAACATAAGCAAATAGCAAATGAGTCCACTAATCTAAGTTCTGAAAGTATTGACATTTGGGAAAACAGTTTAGGACATGCAGTTCATTTTCTCCCATAATCACTGATCCTATAACTTCCATTCACTTCTTCAACACAGAGGCCATAACACAGCTGTTTGTTATCAGATACATCCATGTGTATGTATGCATGCATGCGTGTGTATATCTATGCCTGTGTGTGCTGGTACTTGCACATATGTGTGCTCATGAATATGGAGGCCAGAATACAGCTTGGGGTGCCATTTTCCAGACGCTATCCAGTTTGTTTTTGAGACAGTGTCTCTCACTTGCATCAGAAATCACCAAATTAATTTTTTCTCAGCAGGGAATCCCTCCCTGCTCACCCCACTCTGAACTATAGCACATAGATTCCAAGTATGTGCCTACCACTATGCCTGGGTTTTTCACATTGGATCTAGTGACTGAACTCAGGCAAGCAAGCGGTTTTCAAATTTTATTTATATTTTTATAAATTACAGTTTATTCACTTTGTATCTCCACTATAGTCCTCTCCCTCATTCCCTCCCTCCCTCATCTCCTCCCATGTCCCTCTCCAAGTCCACTGATAAGGGAGGTCCTCCTCCCCTTTCCTCTGACCCTAGCCTATCAGGTCTCATTAGTACTGGCTGTACTCTCTTCTTCTGTGGCCTGGTACTGAGTTCATGTCGGAGACAGTCCCTGTTCCCATTACTAGGGAACCTACTTGGAGACTGAGCTTCCATGGGTTACATCTGTGCAGGGGTTCTAGGTTATCTCTGTGCATGGTCCTTGGTTGGAGTATCAGTCTCAGAAAAGACCCCTGGGCCCAGAATTTTTTTTTCTATCCTTGTGGAGCTCCTGTCCCCTGCAAGTCTTTCTATCTCCCCCTTCTTTTATAAGATTCCCTGCACTCTGCCCAAAGTTTGGCTATGAGTCTCAGCATCTCCTTTGATGCCTTGCTGGGTAGAGTCTTTCAGTGACCCTCTATGGTAGGCTCCTGTCCTGTTGCCTGTTTTCTCCCAGATGCCTCAGGGGTTAAGAGCAGTGGCTGCTCTTCCAGAGGACCTGGGTTCAATTCCCAGCACTCACATGGCAGCTCACAACTGTCTGTAACTCCTGTACCAGGGGATCTGACACCCTCACACATACATGCAGTCAAAACACCAATGTATATAAAATACAAGCTAATTTAACAAAAGAAAAAAAGAAAGAAAAAATGGCCATATAATGAATGGAAAATTAGCATAAGTATATTTAAAGTAAAAGGCAAGCAAATGTTTAACTGAGCCTTCACCATAGCTCCCTGAAAGGGAGTTTCAATCAGTTTTGAAATTCCTATCTCTATCACATATCAGAGGAAACATCAGGAAAAAACAAATAATGGTTTATAGGAAAATGAACAAAGAGCATACGTTTCACTGTTAGAAGAGGAATCTGGTCTTGTGTAAGTTTCATGTAAATAAAATATGACTGTGTTAAAAGAACATAAGACAAGAAGCCAGCATGAGGCACCCTGCAGTGAAATCTGTAATCCTGTCCAAGAAAAGATGAAGAAGACAGAAACCAAAGGGGTTTACTTTTTAAATGCACACCACATAAGTGATCCAGCTATGGAAGGGCTTCATTCTAATCATCTTCCAAGTTACATCACTCTTCTAGCTATACAGGCTGATTGCATTTTCTCACAGGTGCTGCTTCTGATCTGTGCCCTACTCTGGACCTTGTCTAGACTATTCCTTGCCCCTGCCCTCCAAGCCTGGCACAGCCATCTCCCCTCAGAAGTTCCCTCATTCACAGGGCCTCCCCCCACATATTTTTAACCCTTTCAGAGTCCTTACAACTGCCTGAATCAGCTTAGGCATTTATAACTTCTCACTGTGTTGTTTGGACTCAGACCTCTTAACATACAACCCCCTTCTAGTTTTCCTTGTTCTGATATACTTTTAGGTTGTGAAAGCTCTCACACACTTCACCAAAGCCATCCAGTTGATAATTAAAATATCATCCTCCAAACATCACACCTTCCAACTTATGTCAGCGAGACCTTCTTCTGCTGTGTGCTCTCCATCATAAGCCTTTCTTAGAAAGAACAGCAACTGTGTAAAGAGGAAGAGTCCTTGGCATTTCCAAAGTTAGGCTTTTCTGTTTTGGCCTGGGCTTCTTTTGATTCTTCAACAGCTGAAGTTGGAAGGGATGCTCAGCAGGAAGGAAGCATTTCTTGCTGATTAATAGTGTTATGGGTATTGTTTACCTGGTGCTTAAAGTAGACACTCTTTAATAGGTAATTTATGGGTTTGGGGAAGACTCTTGTTCATAGAAAGTCTTTAATCTCTGAGGCTCTGCCACTTGTCCTTAGAGACAGGGCTTCATTCCATGTAATCGTTTTTTCATCCTATGTAATCGACAACATCTTATGTAATCTAAAGGTCCTTAGTAACTGTTATATTTCATTTTTGTTTTATAATCATAGAATATAACACAGACGGGAACCAAGGGTTAGGTGATTGTACAGAACTTAAACAATTGTTACCCAAGGTAGGTTTTTTTAGTCAAATAAATGGCACCTTCTCTCCTCTTCTTGATATTTAATGAGGAGCCTTAGAAGCCTTCTTCATAGTGGATGGAAGCCTGACCTTAGCTAGTACTAAGATTTTACTGAGCAAAGGATTGGGTGGCTAAGTAGTTAATAAAATTGATACTCGGGAAGATACATGATTATTTATCGTTTTAAAAACATACAACTAACAAATTTAGTGTGTCTGGTTTTATGTTGAGGTTTTGATCCACGTGGAGTTTTGTGCAGGGTGATAAATATGGATCTATTTGCATTTTTCTACATATAGACATCCAGTTAGATCAGCACCATTTGTTGAAGATGCTGTATTTTTTCCATTGTATGGTTTTGGTTTCTTTGTAAAAAATCAAGTATCCATAGGTGTGTGGATTTATTTCTGAGTCTTCTATTTGATTCCATTGATCCACCATTCTGTTTTTATGCCAGTAGCATGCAGTTTTTATTATTATTGCTCTATAGTACAGTGTGAGACGGGAGCTCCACAAGGAGATCAACAGAATCAAGAAATCTGGGCCTAGGGGTCTTTTCTGAGACTGATACTCCAACTAAAGAACATGCACAGAGATAACCTAGAACCCCTGCAAAGATGTAGCCCTTGCCAGCTCAGTCTCCAAGTGGGTTCTCTAGTAAGGGGAATAGGGACTGTCTCTGACATGAACTCAGTGGCTGGCTCTTTGATGATCACTTCCCCCTGATGGGGGAGCAGGCTTACCAGGCCACAGAGGAAGACAGTGCCTACAGTCCTGATGAGACCTGATGGGCTAGGGTCAGATGGAAGGGGAGGAGGACCTCCCTTATCAGTGGATTTGGAGAGGGACATAGGAGGAGATGAGGGAGGAAGGGCAGGATTGGGAAGGAAGGAGGGAGGGGTCTTCAGCTAGGATACAAAGCAAATAAAGTGTAATTAATATAAAAATAAAATTAAAAATACATAAAGATTGTTTAATGCTATTAAGAAACAGGTTATTTAATGTGAAAATGGAAGTAGAATAAAGATCCAAACCTGTTTGAGTTTATCTACACATGCATAATGTCCCATGATAAATTTGTATATACATCTAAAAGTATGTATGTGTGCATGTATATGTATGTTAATTTACGAGAAGGAAATCTATACTTACACTCACATGTAACATTCTATATTTTGGATTTGGAGACTTTTTTTCTTTAACTGCATAAAATGTTGAATTATTTAAAATTTTTATTGTCATGTTCAGAAGACTTTAAAAAATAAGCACAACAGAGACTTAAAGGCAAAGTGAAAGCTTCAGTTCTGTCCCAAATCTGCCATGGGAGAATTATTTGACACCTATGACTTACACAGCCTGGGGAGAAAGCCCTCAGTTGTCTTGGATAGCCAATGTGCCTTTGGCAGCTAACCACTCAAGATAAAGTTCAGAGCCCACAGCAAAATGTTTTTCTCCTCTGCATTGTGAGGGACAAGGCCTGGCCTTGCTGCTGATATCAAAGTTTGGATGTCTACCATCTGTGAGGTGCTGTGCCTGACATCCAAATCCTTAGTGAGAAATTTTTTAAAGATGAGGATTATTTGAATTAACAATCACATGGCAAGCTTAGCTTTCTGCAGACAGCCTCCCAAAGGCAATATGCACTCAGAGCCAGGCAATCTTTTGTTTGAATCCTGTCACCACCACGTGCTGATTTGTAATCCTAGGATGCAATAAATCTTTTGGAAACCTCACTTTTGCAACTATAAAACTAGTGAATTAGCAAGTGTGTTCCAAGATCAGTGTGCAGATTAAGTGAAGTAATTACATGTAAAGTACTTGCCACATAAGAATTCTCTCTTCTTGTTTTCATGTACATGTTTAAAAATGAGTTAAAAAGAAAATTATAGATAACTACATATAGTTTTATTATGCATGTGCTGTTTACATATTTTATCAGTACACAAACTGGATCATTTGAAAAGAGGGAATGCTAATTGAGGAACGGCCTCAATCACATTGGCTTTTGGGCAAGTCTGTGGTGCATTTTCTCTATCAATGATTGTGTGGCAGTGCCCAGTACTCTGTAGGCAGTACTATGCTTTGGCAGGTGGTCATGGGATGTAGAAGAAATCAGGCTGAGTGATCCGATCAACAGTGTTCTTCCACGGTCTCTGCTTTAGTTCCTCTCTCTAGATCCCTGCCCTGGAATCCCTCAGTGACTTCCCTCAGTGATGGAGTGTGATAGGGACATGTAAGCCAAACAAATCATTCCTTCCTCTTGGTTGGTTTTGGCCAGCATTTTATCACAGCTACGAAAAGTAACTAGAACAGTGGGTAAGAAGAAAGTAGATGGAACCAGGAGAAGAAATATGCACTTCGAGAAGTATTAGTTCGCTTTAGAGAGAATGATGATTCATAAAGTGAGATCATGGAAATGAAAGAAAAAAAGCATATTTAAAAGGAAGCAGGAATATTGGGGTAGAGTTTTGGAATGGTCTCTTTAGAAGCGGTTATCTAAGCAGTGAGGTATAAAGGCAGAGAACATGTACTGATCAAAGATTAGCTCTGAAATGAGGACCAAGGCCCGTTTAAGTCATACTTGGTACATCCACTGGCATTGTCATTATGCTAATTTTGTTCATGCAGCCATATTTTTGAGGTTTCGTGTGTGCATTTTATTTTCTTCTTCAGTGTTTAGGAAACACTGTCTAACAGCATGCATCATGAGCTTTTTAAGATCTGTTCCCCTCCTCTGTGTCTTTTCCTGAGCCTTTTGTATGGGGGTAGCATTTCAGATGTTTCATTCGGGGGTTGGGGATACCATTGCCACTTATTCTTCGAATTTTGGCTAGTTGTCTATGTCCTTACCTCCATCTGTTGCAAAGAGAAGGTTGCCATGCCTAGATGAAAAGCTACAGATGGCCAATGTCTGCTGAGAAAGAGCCAGTTTCCTAAAGGGCTGAATGCCTGTATATAAGGTCTCTGATCCCAAGTGGTCTGTCCTAGACACATGTACACATGTACATTGTTGAACAGATTCAAGAGGTTGTATACACATGTGCCCATAGAGATACAGATTTACATGTAGCAGTAATAATTAAAGAGGAGACCAGGAGTTTGGGGGGGAAGGGTGAGCAATGGGAAGAATTGCAGCTTGGGGAATGAGTGATAGAGATGGTGTGCTCGTGTGTGAAGTTCATACAAATCTGATATTAAAACATACAGAGCAGCAACAAGTGTGGCAATGAAGAGTTGTAGGTGTCGGGTCACAGCTTGTGGAGGATGTGTTGACACTGGGAGACTGAGGGAAGATAGAATGGTCAGCAAAATAAAGAGAGTTTTTTTTCCAGAGAGTGAATTTAGAATGATTTAAAGTGACTTTTAAAACTGGAATTTATTTTGGAAATTCAGAACTTTAGATGCTGGTCCTTGCTATATGAATTTTAAACAAGCCATGCAACATTTCCAAGGTCCCGTTTTCTTGATTTAAAAACTTCACCAGTTCCCAGTGGATTTCTAAGTGTCTTTCTATTATTATACTTTTATGATTCTCTTTGAAGCTTTTTGGCTGTGAAAGAAAATAGAACGACTTTTATAGTCTGGTTGCTTGAAAAGTTTCCTCGAGATATTACTTGGACATATAAGGAAGGCGACATTGGAAAAGCCTAGTGGAAGAAATGAAATCTGGATTTTCCCTAGATGAAGTAATAGCTGCAGTGAATACAGAGCAGTGAATTGCTATGTTCTTTTAGTCCAGAAGAGAGGAAGATATTGGGTTAAGAACAGATTTTTCTATTTGCCGATGCTGGAATGGACCTTCTTTCTGAAGGCATGAAGCTATAAACTAACCCCCAAACCCTTCTCCTTAGAAGCTCTCAGCCCACACAGGGTGAAATGGGACAATAACTACATTAGACAGAACAGTAACAGAAAATGTGAGGTGCTGAAAGGCCAAGGAAGGCATGGGATCCTTGATGAAATGTTAGGGTCTTCTTGATTTTGAAGAAGTATAGCTATGCACAAAGTGCAAGGAGATTCTGGAAAGAACATGACATCTGGAACAGGTCAAATAACACACTAATTGTTATCCTAAAATATTTCAATGTGATGTTTGTTCACACAGATAAAGTCTGTTCATTACGGTTATGCAAGATTTGAGTAGTAAAATAAAATGAAAGACACAGGCAACAGTTTCTCATACACAGCAGCTTCCCATACTTGTGATAGGAAAATAGAATAGCTCTGTGTGGGTCAGAAATGTATTTCTGTACATATTTGTATCTGTGTAAGGAATATACAATTACATGATACAATTACATGTATACAATATACAATTACTTCAGATTATAATTATAGAAAAATATCATTTTATTTGACTAGGACTTAAAGTAGACTTGAGAGTGTAATTCTTCTTAAGCCCTGTTTTTACACTTTAAGATATAAGCTTTACTTAATTACATATAGTATCACCTACAAAAAATACTTAAAGCCAAACAATACAAATTCAGATTACATAGGGCATCAGATACTTGCCTAAGGTATTTTGACAACCATATACTGATGGCAAATCTTTTACAGTTGTGCTTCTTTTAGTACTTCACTCTTGTCTATAATGTATCTTATCATGTATCCGTAGAGGGATTAGTCTAAGACACTCAACAGTAGGCACTCTTTTCCTACCTAGAGCATGGTCTTTATGTTCTTCACCTCCCTATTTAATGGGTGCATCTTAATTTTTGAATGCATTTTTTCTATTTCTCTCTCAATCAGGCAACTTTTAGATATGTTACCTGCAATATATTATCTATTCACCACCACTCATGATGCTTCACCCAAGGACAAAAGCATCATTTCACTATTATCCAAATCCACTACTCTTCCAGGCCTTTCTTATGTCCTGATATTATTAAGACATTATCTCATCATCCCCAAATCTTTTAATGGTTTTATAGGCTAGAATTTAAAATTACTGCAATTGATAATAACTGCGGATCTATGCCTTTAGTTTTCTACTTATATATGTGTATTGATTCAGAAAGGCTAAATCGAGCTAATTAGCATAATGTTTATAATATTTATATTCTGTACTGTTCTTTTACTTAACACAGTCCCTCCCTGGTTCATCTAGCTTGTCACACTCCAAATTTCCTTCTTGTTGGCTAGTATTCCATTGTATACCTGACAATTTTTCTCCATTCTTTCACAGATGTTCGCTTAGACTGGCAAGGGTAAACAATACTCCAGTGAACGTGGGAGTGCAAACATCTCTTAACTAATTTCATCTTCTTTATATTCACGAGTGGAATTGCCATAGCAAATTTTAATGATGCACTGTCACATATCCAGAATATTTAGTACTTAGTGTGTAGTCACCCCATATGGGGTATTGAGTCCCAACAAATTAAACAGATTCGCTGAAACTTTACCTGGAAATGGAGAAATTGTGAGAAGGGATCTTGGAAGAATGAGGCAATGATTTAATGGATTGGGAGCAGCGTTTTTTCTAGGTGAGAAGTAAAATATGGAGTGAAAATCACCCTAGGAGGAACAGAGACGAGAGTCTTGTACTCCCTTGGGCCGTGTAAGTTTTTAGTGAGGTCTACATTAGATGTTTAACATCCATTCTCCTAAAGAGCTTCAAACTAATTCGAACAAATAGGACAATTGCACTTGATTCACTGGCTCGATAATGTTTAAACAGCAATGAACACTGGCCAAATCAATGTTCTCTATGTAATTAGAACGGGTGTGTGGGTTCCTGGTGGCAGTACCAGTGTACCTGACAGGAGACCAATATCGTGGACAGCTTAAAAAATATAAGAACTGAGCAGAAGACCCAGCAGAGCCAGCACAAAAGGAATAACAGCTTCTTTTCACATAAGCAATTTTAAATTGAACAATACTAAAATTCTTTTGAAAATCCTTTTTATTTTTGTATGTGATATATATATATATATATATATATACATACATACATGTATACATAGGTATATGTGTGGAGGTGATGTGTATATATGTGTGCATGTATGTGCGTGTGTGTAGTTGAAAGCAGGTGCATGTAGGCCACAGTTCAGTGTGGTACCTTCCTCTTTTGCCGTCTGCCTTGTTTTTTGAGGTAGGGTCTGATCCTGGGTGTTGCAGATTCAACAAGACAAACTGGCCAGCCAACTGAAATGATAAAGTTATCCTGTCCTTCCCAACGCTAAGCTCTTCTTTAGAGCTGTGCAGGCAAGTGCTACAACCTTAGCTTTTTACGTAGACGTGCAAGTCCCAGGGGCCTCATGCTTGCAAAATGAAAACTTTACCCCAAAGCATCCTGCCTAGCCCTACTCTTTGTTTTTTTGTTGTTGTTTTGTTTTGTTTGTTTGTTTTTTGTTTTCAAATATGGTTTCTCAGCAGAGCAATCTTGGGGACCAGTGAGCCCCCAAGAATCTACCTTTCTCTGTATCCCCGGGTACACATCATCAGTCTGGAGTTTTCGGTCAGGTTCTGGAGTTCAAACCCGGCCACTAGTACTTGTGAGGCAAACACTTTATTGAGAAAATAGCCTGAGTCCCCTGAAATTTTTAAGTTCTGAAATAAAATAATTAATGACAAATGTACAACAGAAATAAAGATGGAAACAACCATGAGACTTAAATTTATTGTCTGATATTATCAAACAATATTTCAGAACAACTTTGGAAAGTGCAGAGGGGATGGCCACACGATGACACCCTATGCTACTATTTCGTTAAGAGCCTTCATTTTCTTCCACTCTCGCACTAAAGCACATTCTGCACACTGGGGTCCTGTAGAGAGAGGTTAATGGGGGTTTGTAGTTTTTCACAGCTTGTAAAACCACAGTGCAGATAAAGCAATCTATTTTACTAATAGGAAAAAAAAAATGTTTCCAAACCTCTCTCCGAGGACACAGAGGTTTAATCCAAGCTGGTATCTCGAATGATCAGACCAAAATTGCAATACTTGCATGTCATAGTATAGGTTTCCTGTCTTTGATGGAAAGTCCCCAGTCTGACATTTGGTCCTGAAATGCCTCAGAGGGAGCAGGGCTTGGCACACGGCGCTTAGATTGTAGGTATGCACTGACTGAATGAGTCACCCTTATAATCATTTTAACTTCTTTTTCTTTTTTAAAGTGCGTTTCTTGTTGTTAAAGTGTCTATAGGCAAAATTCTAACACCCAGGGAACCTATATGATTTGATCACTTACCCCTGGTGACACGGCCTTCTTAGGCCACAGGGGAGGAGGATCCAGGGAGTCCTGATGAGACTATTGAGTCTCATCAGGTTAGCAGCTTGGACTCTGTTGAACGTGTCTTAGATCATGAATTCAGAATTTATGCAAACCTGGCACGTTTGCATGAGACGTTGTGACATCGGGATTCACTGGTCCACTGTAGCATCGTTGATGATTGTGAGGGATGAGTGAATAAGGATGGTCACTAGTCTGTGACACGCACACCCTCGGCATCTCCACAGCTTCCTCATGCAGAGCAATTTCTAATTCAGTTTCATTAAGTATAGGTGACCTGCATCTTCAATACATATCAATTTGTGTGTTTTTATTTAGTATTCTATTTATCAGCAAACTATGGCCAAGAAAAAATTTAAGGGTCCATTTAATTACTTTAAAAATTCAAGTAAATTTCATATATATATATATATATATATATATATATATATGAATGTGTATGTAGACATATTTTTGCACACATATTATTCTAAATAGTTATTAGATAAAAAAAATATTCCAAGTGTTTTAGAGTGATAAATCTTAAGAAGGACTAAAGAGATAGGACAGAGAGAAGTGATGGGATTCAGAATTTTATTAATGGTACAAATAACTCAAAAAATGAAATTGATTAGGACTTTTACTTACTCTAGAGTACTTTGCAGTGGGAATTAAGTAAAGAATAAAATGAGGTAGTATATACTTACCACTTCATGTTTCTTAATAGAACATTTCATTTCCTCTATTAAAGAAGTAAAAATTACATTTGAACTTTTTAGCTGCAGAAATGGAGAAAGTAGGCACAGAATCTTGATAGCTGATTTAAGTAATAACTATTTTTTAACTAATTTGCATGTTGTTGATCTTTTGCTGTTTATTAGGGGAAAAAAAGGAATGAACCCATGAATATTTTTAAACAACACATATGCAGTATTAAAAAAAAAACTTCCATGCTCTTCTAAAGAAAATGCATTTTTTCCAGAGCAAATACAGTTTTTATTAATCTTCTGTTTGGAAAGTTTGCTCTTTCTGAATAAATTTTTATACTAATTATGTATGTGCACCAAACTAAAGTGAGCCGTACATTTCATGTGGTTAACGTAAAGCTGAATTAAAAAAAATCATATAAATAGAATTGGGTTGAATAATTCATTTTTCAGGAAAGAATTTCTATAAAATGCCTGCTAAAATGTTAACATAGTTAAATATATGTTATTTATAGGTTGGGTTATAGACTTGAGCAATAAATGGTGAAAAGAACAACTTCTGACAATTCTTTATGCAGTGTTTCCCTAGCTTTAATGCACTTTATCTTTCAAGAAGGAAAACAAAAACAAAAACAAAAAACACAAGTTCAAAGGCTTAGCCCCAACCTATAACAAAAATCCAAACTGATTATTTTTATTGATCATAACAGTGTTTAAGTTTTCATGCCCAGTTAGATAAGTCTAAGATTCTCTGAAATGAAGTTTGTGCTTGATTGTGATGCATCGGCGTTCTGATTCTTTCTGAATAGTTTCTGGGGTGCTTAGTGGTGAGCTTGAGACATTTTTTTTGTAATAATTTCAATGCCATGCCTCGCTTCATTGTTAGCCTTGATATTTTACATGAATTACTTCATGAAGCAGAGGTTGTCAAGACGTTGGACTGTGTGGTGCCTGCAATTAAAAACTGCCTTGCTGTCACTGGACGGGTTGTTAGTGACCCCATGGGTCTCCCAAAATCAGTCTTTAACATTCCAGAATTTTAACTGTGCATCTGTTGCTGGCCTCTTGCCTCCCACCCACACAGGCTCAGACTAACTAAAGGGGGTTTCTGCTAGTGTAGTAAGCGTGTCAAGATGAAGTCATACTATGAGAAGGTGGCTGGCTTACCAGTGGGGCTGCAAAAACAGCTTTGCAGGGAGCTTGTATGCACATTTGTTAAAGAAAACAGAACGTGGGTGTGGAATCTGAAAAGTAATTTCTAGACGATATTTCTTACGTATCTTTCTGTGTGTGTGTGTGTGTGTGTGTGTATTATGTGTTCCAGATGGGCTTTATACAACTCAATGAGGACTTCATATTCATCGAGCCGTTCAATGATACAATGGCCATAATAGGTCACCCACACCGCTTATACAGGCAGAAAAGGTCCACAGAGGAAGAAGTCACAGAGAAGTCAGCTCTTCACGATCGTCACTGTGGTGTCATTTCAGGTAATCCTTCCTGAGACAATCTAATTCATTGTGCACCTCCAAGTGAATTCTTTGGAACCTTGTCTCTGCCTTTCCACATATGCCTCTCCTGGTGTGTACTCACCCTCCCCTCTATCTCTTGATTTGTTTATTATCAAAATGGAATCCCATTTGCTTCATAGCAATTAGATATGTCCACGCGAGGCTTACCATTTCGTGTTTTTAATGGAGCACTGTATTTTAATATCAAAAGCTAAATTTTTCTTTTGTTTTTTGTTAGTTCATTTAACTTTCTTTTTATTTTTTTAATTATTTATTATTATTTTACAATTTATTCACTTTATATCCCAGTTGTAGCTCCCTCACTCATCTCCTCCTGGTTCCAACCTTCCCTCACCTCATCCTCTTCCCCTAGTCCACTGAAAAGGGGAGTCTTCCTCCCCTGCCATTTGACCCTAACTTATCAAGTCTCATCAGGATTGCCTGGATCCTCTTCCGTTGTGACCTGGCAAGGCTGCGCCGCCCTGGGGAAGTAATCAAACGGCAGGCACCCGAGTTCATATCAGAGAAGGCCCCTGCTAAGTTCTCCAGAGATCAGCACATGACCTACTTGGATGTGTTCGTAAACTGGGAAGTCTTTCCTCTGGGGAGTTTTGTACTTTACAGTAGAAATGACAGACAAATTTGTGGACTTCTGAGCGAATGCTGTGGACTCAAAGCCTTTCTTATTCCACTCCCAGGAGAGCTACGTGGATTCTGCTTTACTCTGGGTAGAAGCATCCTCTGTTTTCTTTTTCACTCATCTAAAAACTCTTCTTGGGAGATCAGCAATGGTAAAGGAAGGAAAAGAAAACTGTGTGTTTTTAATTCATTCTCTGGATCAGAATATAGAACCTTTTAGAAGCTCATAAACATATCACCTATCAAAGTCCCATTATGTGTAACGTGAGAGCTCACAGATATAATAATGTGGCTCTTCTGTTTACTTTCCTATCACCATTAGGCAGAAATCTGTCATATTTGCAAGAAAAGGAAGGAAACTGAGTGGACTCCATAGCCAACTTCAGAAGAAAATCTTCCCCTACGACAGGTCTTTTAGATATTTGATGTGGTCACCTCAGTGAGCAGTCACTAACTTGAGAAATATTTTTTTATTATAATGTGAGAAAATATGGGTTTTAGAAGAATTTTAATGTAATGAGTTTAGAATTAGGCTTTTAGGTTTGAAGTGTTAATGTAGTTAATGTACAGGATATAAATTCTAAAATTGACTGTGGTTTGAGGCTAGGTTTATGAAGTGTGAGAGTAATATTTGCAGACCACAGCTTTCTAGGGTGTTTGTTCTGCATTAGAGGGAAAAATATTATATAGTTTGTGTAGGGTGTATTTATTTAAAATTAGTCATAAATACTTTCTTTTGTGAAAACTCATATCATACATGAAAAGATCTTCAGTGCTTTGGTGAGACTGTTAATATGTGATTCAGTGTACCAGATAAGACCATGCTATGTGAAACGAGGGCTCTTCACTTTAGGACCTGTTAATTCAAAGGGGGTACAGAGCAGAAAAAAAGACACAGCATTTATGTCCAAAACAAAGGACACGTTTGAAAACAATGGCAGTAACTCAGCGGCAGTCTGTTGAGAAAGTTTGCTCTGTACAAGGTGTCCTGAGAATCTGCACTGTGCAGCTTCTGCTTCCTCAGGAGCTCCAGCTGTTCATTAGCCCCCCCACAAGCAAGCGTTGGGTGCCATTGTTCACTGAGGCACAAGTTCTAAAACGCCCTTGAGTTTTAACAGGTTAATAAAGCATAAACACATGAGTCATACTTGGCAAATATTATTCCCAATGTTTCTGATATTCATTGCATAATACGTATAATATGCATAATATATTGACCTATTTGGATAAAAGATTTGTAGGCAAGGACAGAGAGCTGTCAACAATCAGATGATTGGTTGGGCTTACCTATGTCGGGGAGCTCCATGTTTGAGAAGCATTTTAAAGTTAGCCACATATGAAATGCATTAATTTTCTTTCACTCATGTATTCACTGTTGCATTTCGCTTTGTACTTCGATCCTACACATTAACACAATAGCATGACTTAAGCTTGGATATAATGTTCCAATATTCTTACAAAATAGAATTTAAAATTTTATTTCAGCTTGGTCTCTGTGTTACTCCTTTCCATCATGTGAATGTCCTAGGTGGGTTATGTGTCTTGTGCTGATCACATTAATTAGTTTTCACAAACACTTGTGTTCTTTTTTAACTCATTTTCTTTGAGAATTACTATTTTCACACATAAATATGTGCAGACATACACACATATTTATATATGCACTAAGCATGCATAACCACCACCTGCTGAGTACGTTTAATGTTGCTCATAAGTATGTATTTTAAGAGTGGCCACTGGGATCGAATAACTCATCAGGGTTATCCATGGAGAAGACTGATTCTCTCTCTTTTGGAAACTATTAATTGCATGTATCTCTTTATCTAAGGACGATACTTTGTGATATGTTGTTTTTTTGTTTTTTCTCATTCACGCTGTCTTGTCAACTGGTGTTGTCATTATTCAGGTCTTATTTAATATGTTACATTATTGAGGTTTAATTAATCGGTACAGCTTCCTTTATATACATATACATGTATATATACACACATGTATAGTAACATATACACACACACACATATATACACATATATACATATGTGTGTATATATATATATATATATATATATATGTGTGTGTGTGTGTGTGTGTGTATGTATGTATATACCTAGTTAATACTATCTTATATCAGGCATCCTGGTCCTCTGGCTCTTACAACCTTTTTCTCACTCAGTTTGTAATAAACCCTAAGCCATAGGCATAGGGGTTGTGTTGTAGATGAATCAGCTCTGATTGGGCATCATATTGCCCGCTGACCTCTGCATTTTGACCAGTTGTGGCTTTCTGTAATGGTTGCCGTCTACTGCAAAAAGAGGCTTTGATAAAAGGGATCCCCTTCTCTGGGCACGTAAGGATCATTTAGAATGCAGTTAGGAGGTGTACCGGTTTTGGAAAGTGGCAGTAGTAGCTTCTCCTCAAGATTCAATGCCTTATCAGTCACTGGTAGTTCTGACTTGCATTTTAGTTCTAGGGATGAATTCTGTCCTACTGAGTGTTCCTTACATTCAGTTAGACAGCTGTAAGTTACCCCCAGGAAACAAATGTCATTATTGTCCCTAGTGAACGCCTTGCTGCCCTGGTTATTATGGGTCATAAATGTCAAACTAGATCAGACTGTTGCTTGTTTCCCCCTTTGAAACCTTGCATATTAAAATACAATATAAAAGAGAGGAAGATAGAAGAGTTTAAAATCAAAGGCGTCAGGTTTGAGACCTATCTGTAAACACCCACCAGTTAGTAAGTTTTAAATCTGTCTTCTGTGCTGACATTGTAAAAACAACTAGTCCTCCTCCTCCTCCGTCAAGCTAACTGACAGAGTTCCTATTTCTAAGAGGTGAGTAATACCTTATTTTACAAACAAGTCAATCAAAAATTATATTGTGATAAGTATGGTGAAAATCTCAGTTTATGAGATTCCTTAAAGTGGGGAACTGGGCAGCAAGAACGCTGTGCACATGCTAAGCCAATGAGCTGGGAGGTCAGGGGTCAGGCTGACTGTGTTGACACCATCAGGTTACACTTCCTAAGGGTGTGAACTTGGGGAACTAAGCTCTCTAAAGGTCCATTTACACCATGCAAATTGGGAAGAGGGTACCTGAACCTCAAAGCCCTTCTCGACATGGGAAAATGAAAAACGTATGCACAGTTTTTTTGTAATGTTAATGGGGCAAGAACATTTTGGGCAGAAGAAGCAAAACATAGGAAAGTGTAAAATTTTGAGAACACATCAGCCAAGGGAACTGAAGCCAAATATCTGTACTTGATAATATTTAGTCCTGGAGAAGTAGCTGTGCACAGATAAGAATGACACTCATGTGCTCTGCAAGTGGCACTATTAACTATTCATTTAAAAGGATTTCTTTATTTTTATGTGTATTGTTATTTTGCCTGCATGTATTTCTGTGGCAGGTTGACAGATGCCCTAGAATTGGAGTTACAGACAGTTGTGAGCTGCCATGTGAGTGGTGGAAATCGAAAGCAGGTCCCTTGGAAGAATAGCCAGTGCTCTTAACTGCTGAACCATCTCCCCAGCCCGACATTGTCAATTTATAATGTTTAGCATTTGAGAATAAACTTATTATTATCCTGCCTAGGACTTGTAAGGAAACCTGGGCATATGGGATTGAAAACCAAAGTCTGAGCCTAGAGCTGACTCAACCAGGCCACTATTGAAGAAAGTCCTCTACTGCATCCAGCATGGCTCTGCTAAAAGTCAGTGCTGGCAGGTGTCGAAGGAGACATACACTTTGCTTTGTTCTACATACTATCAGTTTCCTTCTTTAACGGGAAGTGTGCAGCCACAGCTGTGCATATGGCACCATGAATAGAGGCAGAAAATGATCTGAAGATTTAGGAAATGAGGAATGAACTAAGTAGACTTGTAGACAGTAAGAACCAATATAATGAAACGAACCAATATAATAAAATGATTGGTTCAGTATGCATGGCTTTCACACACAATGGCTAAATTGCATGACTTGACATTATTAAGAAATATAGAATGCTTCAGAGTCTATTTAAATGTACGCTGCACAAAAGAACAGAGGAAGCTGGCATATTGGGACTCTCACTCTCTGAGATAGTGTATGATCTATCTACCATTCAGCACAAGGGAGACATCCTCTTTGCTTATGATCATCCCCCATTTCTTGTTTCGGTCTCTTTGATTCTCAGCTGCTCTGTCTCCTTAGAGTGTCCTCTATATTTACCTACTGGTATGTAGACATTTCCCAGGATGCCATGCTTGCTTTGTGTCTGTAATTTCACTTCCTCTCTGAGGGTGATAGAGATCAAATTACTGGGTTCGACTTCACACTGGTTAGTTCCAAATTCTGTCTCATTTCACCTTCTGTCCTGGGCTTCCAGATGTATACTAGCTCCCACTCTGATGTTTGTCTTAATAAATCTGAAAATGTACAAGGGTACATTTTATTCATGGTTAAAGATTAAGTTCATAGTGATAATATTATTTTAACATTTTTATTTTAACATGGTATAGAAATCCTTTATTTGTTATAACAGGTCGATACCGTTTGGATTCTTTGTGCTTTACATTTCGTTTTAACATTAATTGCACTTTTTTTTATGTAGTTGTGATTGACTTATTGTCAATCCTAGAAAGTTCCTGGAAGCCCTTAAATGACTGTTTTTAAATAGCTGAATTATGCTTATTCTGAACATTTTTAATGCAGGGTTGAAACACTATTTTAATGCCTTTTATGTTCATAGGCTCAGGAGAGAAATCAAGCAAAATAGATAGAAAATGTTAGCCAAGGCTGAGTGGCTTCCTTTCATAGTCGGTAATAAGGATGTCTGCTTTGAAAAGAGAGGCAAAGCCAGAGCAGTAACACACAGCATCCTAACTCTGAGGGAGCCAGTACTGATGGAAAGAGTGACAGTGGGAAATGGGTGTGAGAAGAGAGAAATGGTCCCTGTCTATTCAAAGTTGAAAGGCTTTAAAATATTAAATGGAAGTCCATTGTCTTAGAAGGAGCTAGAGTGCTTGTTTTAATGCAGAGAGAACTTGTTAAAAGATGAATTTGCTAATATCTGGCCATACTCATCCTTAATATTCAAAATCCCTAAAATTTCTTATGGGGATACCTATAGGCCATGTATGCCCATCTTTGCATACACTGGTAATTCTTAAGTTTTGGCAGGTCGTAATACGAGGGCAACACGCTGTCCTCTGTGTGGAGCCCTTTGTGTGATGATGTATCGATACAGACAACCAGGAGGGCAGAACACGTCATAGTCATAGGGTTTGTAGTGAATAATTCACCAGAGGCACCTTTTTGATGACAGTAAGAGACCCTTGTAACAGTTCCAGGGAGGCTCTACGTGTGGTAGTAAATAATAGTGGTTCAAATGAGAAAGAAGTTTGTATCTCCAACCTGTTACAGATCGGACGTTTTCAGAGCCAGGGCAAGATGATAGTAAGTATGATCTGAGACATCATCCAGTGTCCCCACATTCTTACCCTCTTACTATTCCCCATGCCTTACCCCCTGTTATTCCCTGTGATGTGTTCCTGATCTCACTACAGTTTGTCTGGATTCCAGCTCACTGGGATGGAATTGAGAGAAAGAAGGATGAGTAATCTTGTTTTAAAGATGATCTAAGAATCATATACATCAGTTCCCCTCATGTTCTGCCCTTGAACATTTAGCTGGATCACCACACGATTGAATTTTAGGCTGAGTAATCACAAACCAGCCAAGAGATAAGAGTGGTGGTGTTGTGGGGAAGAGAGTGGATGCCTAAATACAATTGTCTTTGCCACAGCAACTTCCGTAAAACCAAAGAAAGGGAAACAACAAAGAAATAAAACATGCAGATGTTCAAACAAATGCACTGTCCTTTAGTTATTTTATGTTTTATCTCGTGACGTATTCATCTCGTCACGGTAGTGAATGAATGCTTCACAGCACGTAAAGTTTCTCTTTCCTTTCAAGGTCAGTAGTGGTAAAATATGAGAACACACACAGCTTCTCATGACCCAGTTAGTAGGTACTGACTCTGGCAAGATAAGCCACTTCATAAATAAGCTTTATGGAATGTTCCCAGCTAATACTTACTGTAAGGTAGCTTTGAGTCTATATATATAATTTACACCGCAGTTGGAAAAAACACACAAGTTAATTTTTAAATGGTCTAGACCAGAAAATGCTCTTGAACTCAATTTGTATTCGTGTCCTCCCTTTGGAACTTTGGAATTCATTTCTAGCACCGTTCTGATTGCATAAAACCTAATTTTCTTAACAGACTCTGTTTCATGCTCCCGCTTTTGTTCTTACCACTTTGCATTGCCTCTTTTTTTAAACTGTAAAACACTGTCATTGTTCTGTAGTTTTTATTTTATTTATTATTATTATTATTATTATTTACAATGTATTCACTTTGTATCCTGGTTGTATCCTCCTCTCTCATCTCTTCCTGTTCCCCCTTCCTCTTCCTCCCCTATCTTTCTCCCCTAGTCCACTGAGAGGGGAAGTCCTCCTCCCCTACTGTCTGACCCTGTCCTATCAGGTCCCATCAAGACTGCCTGGATCCTCTTTCTTCATGGGCTGGCTAGGTCATCCCACTAGGGAGAAGTGATCAAGACGCAGGCAACTGAGTTTATGTCAAAGACTATCTGTCTCTTTTCCCCCTTACTAGGGAACCCACATGGAGGCTGAGCTGTCTATGGGCTACATCTGAGGAAGGGGTTGATCCTCTCTATGCATGGTCTTTGGTTGATGCAGCAGTCTCTGTAGTTCCTCTGGGCCCAGCTTTTTTTTCGCTTGGTTAGCCTCAAGACCCAGCTATACTATTCCCGAGCATATATCTGAAAGATTCTTAACCATACAACAAGGACATTGCTCAACTATGTTCATAGCAGCTTTCTTGGTAATACACTTACACAATGAAATACTACTCAGCTATTAAAAAGAACGAAATCATAAAATTCTCATGTTCGTTTTCAGTATCTAAAGAGCTTTTGCCTTTGGTTTCATAATACTTGCATTAATTCATTCAACTGACTTTATGGTATTTGGATAAAACTCGTTAAGTAGATATTTAAATTTCTATTATAAGAAAAAAAACAGTAATTATGTGGATGGCCCAAAAGCAATAGCTGTTGTCATCTATTTCACCTATTGGCATCTATTTCATGTTAGATCTCAGAGCTGACTCAAATTTCTAAAAGGTAATAACAGAGGAAGGAGTCTGGAGAGGTCAAACAATCCAAGATATAAATGAATCTTCAAACTGCAAATGTTAGAGGTAGAATAGATGGAACCAGAGAAGCAAGCTAAAATCAAGGCACCTAGTATTTGTAAAAAGGCTTACAACAAACCAGTATGATGAATGCAAAAGATGAGAACACACTCCTAAATTCAAACAAGGTTAGACATCCAGGGAACCCTCCCAATTCAACCCAAAGTTTTTCTTCCCATTTCCAGAGAGTCCACAAATCATGGTAAAGAGATATTAAAAAAAATGTTGCTCAGCAAGGAAAAAAAAAAAAACATTGTGTGAAGGAGACAAAACTCAGTTTTGAGTTCCGCATTCATTGTGACAGGAGTAAGTCATAGCTAATTTAACATGCTTTGTAGAGACGATTATAGGAGCATTAATGTTAACTAAAAGTTGTTAAATGAGTCATGTAAACAGCTGCATATTTATGTCATGGCAATGATACCTCAGTGCAGCTGTTAAACCATAAACATCACGGTAGCAGCACATGAGTACGGGGGGTTATATGCTGTTACACAGGAGCAGTCACTGAACTGAATACAGGAACTCTCTGTACCACCCATACATCCAGCTATGAGCGCTCCTACCCTCCGTTCCATCTCTGGGTTTCTGACTCCAGGAGTGACCAGTCTGCAAGTAGCCTCAGCCTACCTATTCTTGTATAATTGGCTTTTTACTGCGAAGCATAGGTTTCGAGATTCCTCCTTAGGTTTCCTTTTATAGCAGTTGTTTTCTTTCCATGTTATCGAGTGTTCCATTGATTTTGTTAAATAAACAGGACAAAATTGGACCCTGTAGACTCTTGATGGTCACATGAACTATTAACAACAACGTTGTTCTGAACAACTTGCGTGTACTTTGTGTACGATTCTGATGGAGACCTTTGAGAAATGGTAATCAGCTTTTCAGTGTGTTTATCCCAAACTGAGCACCCATCTCTTTGTATTCTTGATTGTGATTTCAGTACAATTTTCAGAAGTGTGAAGATTAACACCCAAATTCAACCAGCCGTTTTCCTGGATATATATAACTCTTTTGAAAATACACCACATATATGTAGCTAGCTAGTTTTCCTGTATTCTTATAAGCATTTAATATTACAAGTCTCTTTAATTTTGCTCATTGCAGGGATTTTTATTTATTTCCACTTGTCTTTGTATTTTCATGTTGATTCATACTTGATTGAGGCATTTATTGTACATAAATTAGACCTTTAGATTTTTGTTTTGTTCATTGACTGACAACTGTTAAAGTCTATTGTCTGTGTTTCAGTTTGGTTATCTTTCATTCAATTAAAATTGGTCTTCATTTATGTAGTCTGAAAATGTATAGCAAATACCTTCTTCAATTTTGGGGCATTCATTTCCCTCTGTCCATGGTATAATTTTATAAAAAGACATAGTTGGTATTTTATGGTCATACTTATAAAAGTATGAAGTTTTCAGTTGCCACATTTGAGGAATGTTATCACCTTGAGGTGTAACTTTTATAAACAAGTAACAGAATCCAAGCCTTGCATCTCATTCATGATGACTTAATAATCAGAGCACATACCCAGGAAGTGCAGAACAGTCGTTTTAGGTACTTCTTACAAGCATACCTTTCTTTTGTCAGGGTGAAAAAAAATCACCAACTTCTTTTGTTGTTTATTATATTTTATGTTGAAGTGATTTTTATGTGCATAAGTCTTCCATAACTCCAGGAAGAAGAGTGTATTAAAGTTCACTTTACAGGTGGGGAAACTGAGGAGAGCTTGAAGACAGAAGTCCCTTGAGACAGCGGAACTGATGAACCAGATCATCGTTCCACACCCCTTGAGATTCCATCTTGTAAGACTTGGTGATATTTTCTATGAAGAATGATCACTGTAATAGATGCATTGACACGTTCATTTCTCTGTCGCAGATAAAGGAAGACCAAGGTCTAAAAAAGTAGCAGAAAGCAGAAGAGAAAAACGGTATTCCTACAAATTACCTCAGGAGTATAACATCGAGACTGTAGTGGTTGCAGACCCAGCAATGGTCTCCTACCATGGAGCTGATGCAGCCAGGAGATTCATTCTGACAATCTTAAACATGGTAGGTGAACCTTAAGGTTATCTTGAACCTTAAGGCACAAAAGGTTATCAAGAAAACTCGAAGTAGAATCAAGTTTAAAGCAGTTCTGTTTTGTAGCTCTGGTTATTGAATGTAGGGCCTTGGGCTCCCTAAACATTAACTCATCCTTTTCTTTCATTAATATGAGTAGAGGTAGGGATTTGATGTGTTAGGCATGTCAGATGCTCCCATGAAATAGAAAATGGTTTTCCAGACATTACTTTATCTTAAAACCTTTTTTTTTTGTTAGTTTTGAGATGGCAAAACTCTTAATTTTCCTTTTCTTTTCCCTTTCCTCTCTCTGATTCTGCCTTTATTTTCTGTACTTGTAAGACCTTGTTGATAGTATTAGCAATATTGTAGTATAAGTTTATGTGCATGGTTCTACCACAAATAATATAGAATAATTTTAGGGTGGAATAAAAATGAATTTTTGTCAACCGGCTTAACTCAAGCATGTATGCAATTTTAAATAGCAAGAATGATTCCACTTGATGAATAGAACCTAGTACCTATTAGATAAAATATAACAGGCTGATCCCCAGGAAGCTAACTATGACCGCCAGCTTCTGGAGCACAGAAAACAGTTTGTGTCTAGTGTCCTAGGGATGATTATCACCATAGCAGTCATTTGACATGTTATACTGGGCAAACTTTCTTCAAGGGGGAATCACTAAATTCTAACGAAGAATGTTTTTTACAGAAAACAGAACTATAAACTGAAAGTAGCTTTTCTATCATTTGGCCTTATTTCAATCCCTCCGTCCATCTTCACCTGCATTGGACTGAGCCAGACTAACAGCCCAACTTTAGTCTCATCCCTGTACTAAGATCTGCAGAGACACAATTTTGCTATGTTAGTCATGCATTTTATACTACATATTAAATAAATTTTAAGTTAAAAAGAAACATAAAAAATAAGATACTATGTTAAAAATTGTGCTGCCTACCAGTTTTTAAAAAAATACATTTCATAGTAAGTTGAAATTTGCTCCATATTTGGCCTTGAACGAATGTTACCATGTTTTTATTTAATTTTAGGAGTTCTAATTTTTCCTTTGCTTTTAGGTTTTTAACCTTTTCCAACACAAGAGTCTGGGTGTGCAGGTCAACCTTCGTGTGATAAAGCTTATTCTGCTCCATGAAACACCAGTAAGAAAGTCGTGAGATTTTATCCTATTAAGTGGATGAGAAATTGTGTTCAGGAACTTTTAAGGGAAGAGAACTTTCAGGATTTTTTTTATTGACTTAAAAATCCAAAAATATCCACTGAATCACTTAGTGTATACGTAAAACTGGCCTTCGGTTTGGGTTAATCCCTCAATTTTATTTGAAAAATGGAATGTTCTTAGTTTCCAAGGATCCTAACAACAAACTCTAACTTTCCAAAATGTAATGTTATTTTAAAAGACAGCTTTATTCTATTATTTAAGCATATGTGTTGAAGGTATTTTCTTATCTATATTGCAACTGAAATGAAGAGCAGTCTATGGCATCACTCTGGCTAATTAAAAGGTACTAATTAAACTCTACTTCAGAAAAATTCTATGTAGAAGTTGCAGAATAACCTATTTTCCAAGCCTAAAAGATGAGATGTTTGAATGTTGCATTATGTCTCTTGGATTTTCATGGTAACTTTACACAGACTCTGCCATTATTACACCTTCACAGATTTCAGGTTTGTTTAATGTTGTGTTTTGTTTGAGCTCAGGATAATTTAAGACTAATCCATGTTCAACAGTCAGCATTAGTAATTAGGATTAATGAATTGATTAATTAATTAGGTATATGTGAGAATAATCTGGAAAATGAAAGCGGCCTCTATTGTAGGCAGATCTGTACATTGGGCACCATGGAGAGAAAATGCTGGAGAGTTTTTGTAAGTGGCAGCATGAAGAATTTGGCAGGAAGAACGATATACATTTGGAGATGTCAACGAGCTGGGGACAAGACATTGCTTTGGTGGATGCAGCTATTCTTATAACAAGGTAACATTTTAAGGACAATTAAATCAGGTTCTTAATTCAGCATTCAGTTTCTAATTCCATCTTTCATTGGTACAATACTTCATTCCAAGATTTCTTGACATAGTGATTTTAGTCTTCTCCATCTATTTATCATTGATTTCTCAGAAGCATAATGTTGGAAGATGCTCCTGGGAAAATGTTTGTTAGTTAATGTTAAAAAAAAAATCACTCACAACTACTGATATCTTTAAACTAAGGAGAATTTTGGTAGACATTAAGTAAGTACTGTGAGCATGTACTATATGTTTTTTTTGTTTGTTTGTTTGGTTGGTTTTAGTTTTTTGTTTTGTTTTGTTTTAGCTATCTCTATACAAGTAATTTTATTAATAGAATTCAGTAACACGATATCTGGGACTTTCATCCCAGATGACTTTAATAATGCGCAACAGTGTACCACAAGATGCCTGTGTCTGTTCTGCATGTTAACCATTGCCAGTGAGTTTGTTTTGCTTCTCAGCAAGAGATAACAAAATGGACGAGAATTCCTTGTGTGCCAGTGACGTCATTTAGGTCATTAAAAATTCTCAAAATTTCATACCATATCAGTGACAGCACTCTGATTTGTCTGAAAGAAACCTACGGAATTAATGACAGTTTCCTGTCAGTTATACTAAAAAATTCTTAACCAACCTTTCGTAAAGAAAAAAAAACTGCATGAAAGAACATGCTTGGACTTCTACTTCCAACTGAGTGCATGTAAATGGCCCTTGGACTGTATGCTAAACAGACACAAAACTGGAAAGCTTAGGTGCCAACAGTTTGAAGTCATTGGAGTATAATCCCTAAAAAAGGGAAAATGTGCTTCGGAAGCCCCACAGTTAACCCAGCTCATTGAGGACACTTTCCCAACTGATAAAACAGCTAGGATCTTGCTAGGTCAGCGGGGTGTTCCTGAGAATACCAGAGGACAGAGCCCTATGCATGAAAAGGTGCCGAGAAGTATGTGTGTTTGTCATCACCTGTGTAGACCGAGATTGCCCCCAGTTTCTTAGAATATAGTTGCTATGGACTTCTCATTCTGAAAAAGATGGTAATAAATGGGTGGAGTCAGGCTGCAAGTCAGAGGCAATTTTGTGATACTGTTTCATAGCTCGCAGCATTTATCTAAGAAAAACAGATAGGCTGTGCCCATCAGCATGGACACCTAGGAGGATCTGTTCTGACTCAGCACGATCTTTGATATTTAATAGAATGAGTTCTCCTCATTCAGAGGGGGCATGAGAACCATCTCAGGCCTTTGCTAGAGCCTCTATGGGGGCATTTGAGACAAAAACAAAAAGAAAATAGGAGTCCCCAAGTATTTTCTTTTATAAGATTTGCCTGAGTCATAGTGTCTCTTCACAGCAATAGACAGTGACTAAGACATGTGTAAACCTTTAAACAAAATGTAGGGAAAAATCTTGATAGCAATTAAAAAACCTAAATTTACTCCTTGAAAATAAGCAACCTGGAAATAGACTTACACAACCCTGAACAACAAATTTTAATAAACTCGCTAACGTAATTCAACAATAAGAAGATAATTTATTCCTTAAGTGATATGTAGTACTACATTACAAAAAACCGAATGACAACATTTCTTAACAACTCATGTAATGCTGGTTAGTAGAGGATCATCCAATGTCAGTTACTATGACAAAATACATGGTACACTTGGTAGGAAAGTGAGGTGGGATCTGGTATTCACTCTGGGGGTGAATACTATCAAAAGTGAGAGAGCTAGTAAAAATGGAAAAAGATAAAGACTATGCTAAAAACATAAAGTTAACCACTTTGGGCTACAAGTTTGTTTTTACGTTAAGCATCCATATACCAGATATTCTAGGTCAAATTTTATATATTTAACAACAACAAAATATAAGCATGTATTACTGAAAACTTATCTTTGAACATTTGTGGTAATAACAGAAACAACTGTTGGCAAGTTAATGGATCTATTTTTATGTATCCATTTGATTAAGAGCTCTTTAACACAGAGAGACCCTGTCTCAAAAAACAAAGAAACAAAAATCACCCCAAAACAACAACAAAAAACCCTCTTCATCAAAACCATTAAGATCATAAACTAGGGGGCGGGTCAAGATGGCAGCGCCCGGAAGGATTCTCATTCTAAGCAGCAGCACAGCAGGATTGGCACAGTGACCAGCAATCAGAACTCGCAGCCATAAAACAAAAGTGATTGTGTTTCACAGGTGAGAGGATACCCCACGGTGGGGGATTCAATCAGCTTTAACTCACCCGGCTAAACCTCAGAAGAGATCCTGGTTCCACCAGGCGCTTGGTTGCCAGCCCAGAGCTACACGCCAGCGTGATCTGGTCACTGTCTCAGACTGAACTGTGGGCCCAGAACATTACAGACTGGATTTTCCAGTCGAGAGATAACCCCACGGAGCAGGAAATGATTGGGACCGACCTTAGGTCACCCAGATATCCCCTGGAAAAGACTCGGGTTCTGCGGGCACCCCAGGAGCCAGACTGGAGCCAGAGCCTGGCACCCAGGCGCCTGCACAGAGCCCTGCCTGAGCGCCTGATTCGCAGCCTCAGATAGAACTGTGGGCCCCAGGGCACCAGGGCACCAGGGCACCAGGGAACCAGAGACTGTGTTTCACTGTCAGGTGCAAACCCCCAGAGAGGGAAACGGCTGGTCTGATCTCAGAGCACTCAGCCGTCGCAAAAAGGTCTTGGGAAAATTATCCAGTTTAGGCAGACGCCCAGGCTCCCAAAGGCCAGAAAGGCGGAGCCACAGGCGGGCATCTGTGCCTCTGGGTTCTACTCGCCATCCCAGACAGAACAGTGGTCCCCAAAGCAAAGACTGGGTGTCCCTGGCAGGAGGAAACCCCCAGTGGGGGGGAATCATCAGGTCTAACGCTCAGGACACCCAGCACCAAAAGACTTTCTGGATTCACGTAGACTCTAGGCTCTAGCTTTCTAATGCAGGCAGGAGCGCTGTGCTTAGCTGCCATTATTGAGTGCTCCTAGGGCACTGGGACACACAGCTGCATCCTCAGACCTACAAAAGCCAGAGAGCCATTACAGCAGCCCTCAGATACTGTGCCAAGGATCAACCAGTTATCCCTAGCTAGACTGACAAAACTGTGGGAATCCCTGGTCCTTCAAGAGGGCTGCACCCACAGCGTCTGGACCAGAGCAGTGCCTGCAGCCACCATCCCAGACAGGGACACACAGCTTCTGGTCCAGAGTGAGGCACCCAGCCTCCAGACCAGAGCGGCACCCCCAGGCGCCAACTCAACCTAGGTGCACATTCTCCAGGCCCAGAGCAGAGCACTCAGCCTCTGGCCCAGAGACTTGCTGGGTACACCTCTCACTTCCCCGGACAGAACTGTGTGCCCCAGGATAACAGACTGAGTTTCCCTGTTGGAAGAAAACCCCACAGCTAGGGAATCAGCAGGTTCTTCAAGAAAGCTGTACCTGGAAAACTGTAACAGCAGCAGCTCACTAAATTTATAATGAGAAACTCAGCAGTGAGGCAGCTGTCTTGAGAACTTCTATGGGTAAGAGGAGATCCCCCCCTGCCTAACAAAGACCACAGCGACTACTCAGGGCTATACACCTGAGGTGAGCAGTGGCAATTCCTGAGAAACACTGGCCATACAGTGACCATAACCAAAAAGCAGAGGAGGACTCCTTCAGGAAAAATCATCTTCCGGCCAAGGGGATTCTCCCTACCTAAGGACTCCAGGAAGAACAAAAACTAACAGCCAACACCTAAAACAGCCCAATGGGTAGAGGTCAGCGTAAAAGCTCAACCAACAAAAGACAGAGAAATATGGCATCTCCAGGACCCAGCCATCCAGGGGCGAACAGCCCTGGACAACGCAGCATAATAGAAAATCAAGAAGATGACCTTACATCTATGCTGATGAAGAGGATAATAGAGGAAACGAATAAAATATGTAAATAATTAGAGGAAGATAAAACCAAACAGATCATGGCTATACGCAAAGAAATGGAGGAAGTTAAAGACAAGCAGATTATGGCCATCCATGAAGAAATACGGGAAGATGTAGCCAAAGAGTTTGCGGCCTTCAGAGAAGAAATAATTAAATCACTGAAAGAAATAAAAGAAACAGAGTTGAAGGAACTAAAAGAAAAAGAGGAAAATACAATCAGATAGGTGAAGGAAGTAAACAAAACAACTCAAGACCTGAAGATAGAACGAGAAAAATTAAAGAAAACACAAATGGAGGAAATAATGGAGAGGAAGAATTTAGGGAAGAAAACAGGAACTACAGAGGTAAGCATAACCAACAGACTACAAGAAATGGAAGAAAGAATCTCAGGTGTAGAAGATACAATGGAAGAAATCGATGTATCTGTCAAAGAAAATGTTAAATCCAAAAAATTCCTGACACAGACCGTCCAAGAAATCCAAGACAATATGAAAAGACAAAATCTAAGAATAATAGGAATAGAGGAAAAAGAAGACTTCCTTCTCCAAGGCCCAGAAAATATTTTCAACAAAATCATTGAATAAAATTTCCCCAAGTTAAAGGAGAAGCCAATAAGAATACATGAGGCCTACAGCACACCCAACAAATTTGACCAGAAAAGAAAATCCTCCCGCCACATAATAATAAAAAGAGTAAGTTTACAGAACAAAGAAAAAATACTAAAAGCTGCAAGGGAAAAAGGCCAAGTAACATATAATGGCAAACCCATTAGAATCACACCTGATTTTCAACAGAGACTATGAAAGCCTGAAGGGACTGGACAGATATCATGCAGACCCTAAGAGAACACAGATGTCAGCCCAGGCTACTATACCCTGCAAAACTCTCAGTCCTCATAGACAGAGAAAACAAGATATTCAATGACAAAAAGAAATTTCAACAATACCTACACACAAATCCAGCATTACAGAAGATACTGGAAGGGAAAATACAACCCAAGAAAATTAGCTTCTGTCAAGAAAACACAGGAAATAATTAACCTTACTACACTAAAACAAAAAGCAACCAAGCACACACCTTATGAACACAGCCAACATCAAAATCAAAGGATCTAACAGCCACTGGTCATTAATCTCTCTCAACATCAATGGACTCAACTCTCCAGTAAAAAGACACAGATTAACAGAGTGGATATGTAAACAAAACCCAGCAATCTGTTGCATACAAGAAACACACCTAAGGCACAAAGATAGACATTACCTGAGGGTAAAAGGTTGGAAGACGACTTTCCAAGCAAATGGGTCCAAGAAACAAACAGGAGTAGCCATTCTAATATCTGATAAAATAGACTTTCAACCAAAATTAATAAAAAGAGATGGGGAAGGACACTTCATACTCATCAAGGGAAAATTCTACCAGGAAGACATCACAATCCTGAACATCTATGCCCCAAATACAAGAGCACCCACATTTGTAAAAGAAACATTGATAAAATTTAAACCACATATAGATCCTCACACATTAATAGTGGGAGACTTCAACACCCCACTCTCAACAAAGGACAGGTCAACAAAACAGAAATTAAACAAAGAAACAATATTTTTTACACCCAAAGAAAAAAGAATTTACCTTCTTCTCAGCACCTCTTGGAACCTTCTCCAAAATAGACCATATAGTTGGTCACAAAGCAAGCCTCAACAGATACAAGAAGATTGAAATAATCCCTTCTTTCTTGTCTGATCACCATGGAATAAATCTGGACTTCAACAACAACAGAAATGAAATAGCAAAAAGCCTACACACACATGGAAACTGAACAACTTGTTACTAAATGACAGCTGGGTCAGGGAAGAAATAAAGAAAGAAATTAAAGCCTTCCTAGAACTCAATGAAAATGAAGACACAACATACCCAAACTTGTGGAACACAGTGAAAGCAGTGCTAAGAGGAAAGTTCATAGCACTAAGTGTAAGTGCCTTCAAGAAGAAATTCGAGACAGCTCATTCAAACAACTTAATGGCCCACTTAAAAACCCTAGAAAAAGAGGAAGAAGACACACCAAAAAGGAGTAGACAGCTGGAAATAATCAAACTCAGGGCTGAAATCGATCAATTACAAACAAATAAAACATTCAAAGAATCAATGAAACCAAGAGCTGGTTCTTTGAGAAAATCAACAAGATCAACAAACCCTTAGCCAAGCTAACTAAAAGGCAGAGAGATACCACCCAAATCAACAAAATTAGAAATGAAAAGGGGGACATAACTACAGACACTGAGGAAATCCAAACAATCATTAGGACTTACTTCAAAAGTCTATATGCCACAAAATTTGAAAATCTAAATGAAATGGACAATTTTCTTGATTGATTCGACTTACCAAAGATGAATCAGGACCAGGTAAATCAATTAAATAGTCCTATATCCCCCAAAGAAATAGAAGCAGTCATCAAAAGTCTCCCATCCAAAAAAAAGCCCAGGACCAGATGGCTTCAGCACAGAATTCTACCAGACCTTTAAAGAAGAGCTAACTCCAATTCTCTTCAAACTATTCCACAAAATAGAAACAGAAGGAATATTACCAAACTCATTCTATGAATCTACAGTCACCTTGGTACCTAAACCTCACAAAGACTCAACAAAGAAAGAGAATTTCAGGCCAATCTCCGTTATGAACATTGATGCAAAAATACTTAACAAAATACTTGCAAAGGGAATACAAGAACACATCAAAGATATTATCCACTATAACCAAGTAGGCTTCATCCCAGATATGCAGGGGTGGTTCAATATACGGAAATCCATCAATGTGATCCACCATATTAACAAACTGAAAGAAAAAAAATGACATGATAATCTCTCTAGATGCTGAAAAATCATTTGACAAAATCCAACATCCATTCATGTTTAAAGTATTGGAGAGATCAGGAATACAATGCATATATCTTAACATAGTAAAGGCAATATACAGCAAGCCTATAGCGAACATCAAACTGAACGGAGAGAAACTTAAGCAATCCTACTGAAATAAGGGACAAGACAAGGCTGCCCACTCTCTCCATATCTCTTCAACATAGTTCTGGAAGTCCTTGCTAGAGCAATAAGACAGTTGAAGGGAATCAAGGCGATACAGATGGGAAAGGTAGACATCAAATTATCACTATTTGCAGATGATATGATAGTATACATGAGTGACCCCAAAAACTCTACCAGGGAACTCCTACAGCTGATAAACCCCTTCAGCAAAGTGGTCAGATACAAAATTAACTCAAAAAAATCAGTAGCACTCCTGTATACAAAAGACAAAAGGGCTGAGAAAGAAATTAGAGAAACAACACCATTCACAATAGCCACAAATGACATAAAGTACCTTGGTGTAACCCTAACCAAGCAAGTCAGAGACTTGTATGAAAAAAAAATTTCAAGTCTCTGAAGAAAGCATTAGAAGAAGATATAAGAAGATGGAAAGATCTCCCATGCTCATGGCTTGGCAGGATTAACATAGTAAAAATGGCCATCTTACCAAAAGCAATCTAAAGATTTAATGCAATTCCCATCAAATTGCCAACACAATTCTTTACAGAACTGGAAAGAAAAATTCTCAACTTCGTATGGAATAACAAGAAACCGAGAATTGCTAAAACAATCCTCTACAATAAAAGATCTTCTGGAGGTATCTCCATCCCTGATCTCAAGCTGTACTATAGAGCAACAGTTATAAAAACTGCATGGTACTGGCATAGAAACAGAATGGTGGATCAATGGAACCGAACAGAAGACCCAGAAATAAACCCACACATTTATGGACAGCTGATTTTTGACAAAGATGCCAAAATCATACCATGGAAAAAAGATAGCATCTTCAACAAATGGTGCTGGTCCAACTGGATGTCTCATGTAGAAAAATGAAAATAGATCCATGCTTATTACCCTGCAGAAAACTGAAGTCCAAGTGGATCAAAGACCTCAACATAAAACCAGACACATTAAATTGGCTAGAAAAAAAGTGCAGAATACCCTAGAACTCATTGGTACAGGAGAAAACATCCTGAACAGAACACCAACAGCACAGGCTCTAAGAGCAACAATCAATAAATGGGACCTCATGAAACTGAAAAGCTTCTGTAAAGCAAAGGACACGATCATCAAAACAAAGCGACTGCCTACAGATTGGGAAAGAATCATCACCAACCCTTTATCTGACAGAGGACTCATATCCAGTATATATAAAGAACTAAAGAAGCTGAAAAGCAGCAAACCAAGTAATCCACTGAAAAAATGGGGAACAGAGCTAAAGAGAGAATTCTCTGTAGAGGAATATAGAATGGCAGAGAAGCACTTAAAGAAATGCTCAACCTCATTAGCCATTAGGGAAATGCAAATCAAAACAACCCTGAGATTTCACCCTTACACCCATCAGAATGGCCAAGATCAAAAACTCAAGTGACAACACATGCTGGAGAGGTTGTGGAGAAAGGGGAACCCTCCTCCACTGCTGGTGGGAATGTAAACTTGTACAACCACTCTGGAAAGCAATCTGGAGCTTTCTCAGACAACTAGGAATAGCGCTTCCTCAAGATCCAGCCATACCACTCCTAGGCATATACCCAAAAGAGGCTCAAGTACACAAAAAGGACATTTGCTCAACCATGTTTGTAGCAGCTTTATTTGTAATAGCCAGAAGCTGGAAACAGCCCATATGCCCCTCAACTGAAGAATGGATGCAGAAATTGTGGTACATCTATACAATGGAGTATTACTCAGCAATGAAAAATAAGAAAATTATGCAATTTGCAGGTAAATGGTGGGACCTGGAAAGGATCATCCTGAGTGAGTTGTCCCAGAAGCAAAAAGACACACATGGTATATACTCACTCATATAAACACACAACATAGAATAAACCCACTAAAATCTGTACATCTAAACAAACTAAGCAAAAGAGAGGACCCTAACTAAAATGTTAAATCCCCATCCTGAAAGGCAAAGAGGGTGGACATTAGAAGAAAAAGAAAACAGGAAACAACCTAGGAACCTGCTACAGAGGGCCTCTGAAAGCCAGAAGTAAACAGGAAACAACCTCAGAACCTGCCACAGAGGGCCTCTGAACGCCTCTGCCATGCAGACTGTTAAAGCAGATGCTGAGCCTGATGGCCAACTGACAGGCAGAGTGAATGGAATTTTATGTAAGAAGTGGGAAATAGTAAGAACTGGAGAGGATAGGAACTCCACAAGCAGAGCAACAGAACAAGAAAATTTGAACACAGGGAACTTCCCAGAGACTCATACTCCAACCTAGGACTATCTATGGAGATAACCTAGAACCCTGACAATTCAGCCACTTCTGATGAGAACTGATAGACTAAGATCAGAAAGAAGGAGAGGAGGACCTCCCCTATCAGTGGATTTGGGGAGGGGCATGCATGCAGAAAAGGAGGAAGGATGGGACCGGGAGGGGAGGAGAGAGGGGCTTATGGGGGGATACAAAATGAATAAAGTGTAATTAATAAAAGTTAAAAAAAATGAAAAGAAAATGCTAAAAAAAAAATCCTTCCCTGTGGAAGAATGCTAAAAAAAAAAGATCATAAACTATAAGTTATAAAATCACTGATTTCACCCTATCAATCATTATTTCACTATTTTTTTCTTATTTCATATCTGTTTTCACTAACGATCGAATCTGCACTCCTTTCAAATGAGTACCTCCAGAAGACTAACATATTTTTTTTCTGATTCAGTTGCTTCTATTTTCAAAGTATTTTTCATTATGAGAATTTCCACATTTTTTTTTTCATGAACTGAATGAAGCAGGTGACCCCTTTGCTTTTATGAGTGGAAGAATTTTTTTTTTCTTCTTTTTTTTGGCTTTTTTTATTATTATTATTATTTTCTTTTTAGTTACATTTTGTTAACTCTGTGTCCCAGCTGTATCCCGCTCCCTCATTCCCTCCCCAACCCCACACTCCCTCCCTGGTCTCCTCCCTGCCCCTTTCCAAGTCCACTGATAGGGGAGGACCTCCTCCCCTTTCATCTGACCCTGTTTTATCAGGTATCTTCAGGGCTGGCTGCAAAGTCCTCCTCTGTGGCCTAACAGACTGCTCCTCCCCGGGAGTGGGGGTCAAACAGCCTGCCCTTGAAATCCTGTTAGAAATAGTCCGTGTTCCCCTTACTTTGGAAAACTACTTGGTTACTGAGCTACCATGGGCCACATCTGAACAGAAGTTCTAGGTTATATCCATAGATGGTCCTTGGTTGAGTGTCAGTCTCAAAAAAGACCCTGTGCCCAGATATGTTTGGTCCTTGTAGAGCTCCTATCCTTTCCATATCATACTAACTTCCCTTCTTTCATATGATTACCTGCACTCTGCCGAGGGTTTGGTTATCAATCTTAGTGTCTGCTTTGAAACACTGCTAGGTAGAGTCTTTCAGATGCCTTTTGTGGTAGACTCCTGTCATACGTTCACTGCACATCCCATTTGTCTTTCTAAATGAGGATGGAAGAATTTATTGAGTTAGCATGGACAACATGGCCTTGTTTAACCCTTTACATTTTTTCTAGGTCTTATTACTATAGTTCCATCCATGCCATCTTTTTTTTCTTCCCAACACAAGATGAAATTTACTGGTGTATTTTTTTTTTAATTACCTACCTCTTGGAAAAAAAATTATGTGAAAAATAATGCCGCTCTAATGAAAAGGTGCATAAACGTTGGTGCATGTATTAGAAACAGCATATTCTCTCAATTATTAAAGATGTTCCCTTGTGCTCTTTCACAGCTTCCCATGCACTCTGAATAGGCAGCATCTGCACACAGTAATCGAGTTGGACTATAAGCTCATATGAAGAGAATTATCCTTCTAACTTTTGTAATTAGTTTTACTTATTAAAATGCCTGGCACCCACTCTGTTTTATTGCATATACTGATAGTCTGATGCTACTGTATTTGACTTTTTAAAATGTTGAATGGTTAATTTTTTTCTTTTATTATGTTGCAAGTGCCAGACCTTATAAATGAATAGAATTTGGGAAATAATTTAGTCCAATGTGAATTATTTAGTAAAAATGCAAATCAGTTTGCTTAGAGATAAAATACAAAGCAGCAGATAATTAGTATTCATTATTTCATGTTAATTATGTATTTTATGCTTTATTTTCTCAACATGAAGTTGATAGAAATGTGATAAGAAAATAATACGGGTTGGAATGATTAATATCTAGAAAAAAAGGAATATTAAAATTATGTATAGAAAGTATTTCAAAGAAAATATTTTAAATTTAAATCCAGATTAAAATTGCAAGAAAAGCATATGATGACAGAATATGTATTTCATAGGAAATAAGTTAAATTTCAGAGCTCAACAACTAATCTCATCTAACTCAGTAATAAACATGTAAGTAGTGAGCCTAACGCTGTTTGATT
Source organism: Psammomys obesus (assembly GCF_907164565.1). Taxonomy (NCBI): domain Eukaryota; kingdom Metazoa; phylum Chordata; class Mammalia; order Rodentia; family Muridae; genus Psammomys; species Psammomys obesus. The sequence goes on from NW_026596040.1 coordinate 20,043,694, forward strand.
AATATCAAGCACATAATTAAAGTGGATGCTGATATATTATTATTGATACTTTCATAGAGAAAGAATTATATGGAGGCAAAGATGTAAGCAAGTAAGGCTGAAGCATGAGTCATGTCTACAGATATTTGGACTTTCTCTGTCTTCTGCAGTGATGTTCCTTAATCCAGTGCTTTCTTTGAGGATTTGAGGTACAACATGGTCTCCTGGCATGGTAGTATGTCAGGAGTCCTAACTACTGTGACGCTGAAGGGGAAGAGTCCCCTGAGCTCAGGAGTTGGAGTTTAGTCTGGGTTACATAGGGAGACCTTTTCTCAAAAGCATACAACAGAGTTCCCACATTTGCATAGGTACGACTGGGATTTACAGTCAAATTCAGAATTGGTGAGCTTCAGTGATTCGTTTACTTAAAAAAAAAATCAATTGTCTGATACTTTGTACGTGAAGAAATACGTTCTGTTATTTTCATATCAATAAACAGTTTCTAGGTTGTTTACTTATGATAAAAGGAGAGAAAAGGAAGCACCGCCATCTAGCACCCCTTTCTGTGGGCTGTGGATGGGTGTTGCTCAGCAGGTAAAGTACTTGTTTAGCAGTGACTGGGATTCCATTGGCTTCCTCTTTGCATGGTTGACTGTTTTCTTTGAGGTCAATTGTTGGCCTTAAATCCTGGAAGAATGGATTCGTAATCAGAAACTCCTTTCCTGCACTTATATCTTGTGGGTTACTGTGTTTGTGTCTAGCAATTTCAGTATTTCAGGTGTCACATGGCGGTCTTTGATCTACTTGGATTTGGCTTTTGTACAGAATTATAGATATAGGTCTGGATGGACTTAAAGAAGGTTTCTACCAGTGTTTCTAAAAAGAACCTCACTGTTACACTTCAAAGTATTAATAGACAGAGCAGGAAAGAGGGAGGGAGGGAAAGAGAGAGAGACAGGGAGAGAGAGAGAGAGAGAGAGAGAGAGAGAGAGAGAGAGAAAGACTCCTGTGAAGCCAGTTCTCTATTCATACCCAAACTAGGTAAAGACAGAACAGCAACAATAATCCTTAATGAATATAGATTCAGCCCCCTGGATAAGTAACCATTTCTCATCATTACTGCTTTTTCTAGATTTCCTTAGCTGGGCATATAGGAGTTCTTAAGAGAACAGAACAAAGTAGCATTATAGACATCAGACTTTCAACAAACAGACTATTATAATTAAAAACTAGCTGCTCAGCGATATCCATAGGAAATAAAACACAGAGTGGGGTTTGCACTTCATTACTGTTTAATAGTCCACCATTTTCTTCAACATTTTATTCCTCTAAGAAAGGTCTTAAAATATTTTCATCGTATAAAGCATAGACTCATGCTTAACTTTTAACATAATTTCTAAACTTTTAAAAACTATATTCTCACCATATAAATGTACCCTCATAGTAAAGTTGAAGAAATCTTTTTCTACTTTAACAGATAAGATTTGTTTCACTAATCTTATGCCCCTTTTCTACCCAAAGTTAGCCTATGTTATAGGTATGACAGAGCGCTGGCTGTACGTTGCCCACATTTCTGGATTAGTTTCTTTCACCTTCTGTATTTCTTCAAAGTATTTTCATCCCATGCACTGTATCAGGCACACCAAGCCCCTCCTAACGTGCAGAACCCATGAACATGTCACCTTATATGCCGCAGGGAACCTTGCATATTTCGTAAAGAAATAAAACTTGTGCCGAGACATTGGGTTTGCTTGCAAAACCTTGGGTAACCTCTCCAACTCAAGATCCTGAATTTATTTGATCATATATGGAAGGTTCGTTGCGATATGTATGGTTTCAAATTCATGGGCCCGGAAGAGGGTACACTGTTGACTTTCGAGATAGGCAAAAGAAGTCAACAAGTAAAGAATACATTCAGTGTCAGAAGTGGGAAAAGGCAGCATATTATTCACTACAGCCTTCGGGATCTTTTGCTGTGACCCTAAACACATGCCAATACTCATGGAAGTAGTAATTTAAAGTGCTTACTCTGTCAGTGGTACACACACATAAACTGTTCCTTGGGGCATACTGACTCTTCTCCCTCGCCCACCTGTGAGGTGAGGGTGAAGCATACGTGGAAGATCCAAGTCTCTGCTGCCATTCCCAACCACTGAAAACCAGTGCACCAAGGAAGAGTTTTAATCCTAAATGACCTTTAACCATCTGGTCAGAAATACTTAAATGAGAGTTTTGTGGAATCTGGAAAAACATTCCACTTACTAAATAGTGTAAAATAATGATGATGAGACCTTGAATTTGTAAGGTAACTGTGGAAAAAAAGTGAGGAAGGTTAATCATCGGGGATGCCATGTTCTTATCTGAGTGTGTCAGCTTAATTTAAAGCCGAGTTAAGTTTCTGTTGGATGCTCATGTCAGGCAGTTGCTGAATGTTGTATGGTATGTGGACACATCACGAGGAAGAAATTGTAGCCCAGGGATTAATCTTGGTCTCAGCTAAAATGCATGATGTTCTCGAAATTCTGAACCTATCTGTTTGTTAAATTGTTCTGTATGATACAATAAAGTAAATAGTTTAAAGCTGACCTAGTGCTGTGGGCTCATGGTAACAAAAACACAAAACTCCTTTTCCCATTTGTCAGCTCTACAGTTTCTTAGCAAATTGTCACATTTCTCTCTGGCATTATAGAGAGCCTAAGTATCTGGCTCTTGAAAGTATTTTTTTACTTACAATTTAATTTTCATAATAAGTTTTGCCTTTCACGTTTATTTAAATGATTTTGGTTTATCTGTAATCCTTCTGAAAATTAATTTCAAATGAGTGCCATTGGCAAGTAAGATAGAAAATTTAATAAAACAGAAATGCCAAAAGTATCTTGATTTAATAAAAATCACAGGATCATTTCTGAATGAATCATTTATAGGTATAACCCAGGGTGCTGTAAAACTTTACAATGAGATTTATTCTCAGATGCATCTTCATTCCTGGAAGTTAAAGACTATTTTTTTTCAACATATGTCAAAACTTAGGCAGAATTTATTGGCCTTTCTCAGTTTAGACTAAAAGTATCATTTCCATAAACTCACATAATGAAATTCTCTGAGGCCGACTTCATGAACACCAAGTCCACATGGGCCAAAAATGAGAATTTGAATCTGTAGGAACACATATCTAAGATGCAAATAAATCTTTGTTTTCTACCTCTTGGAATATCTTGAAATTAGTAACATATTACTTTGGTCCTCTGGACAAACATCTCTGACCAGTGAATTTCAGAGTCATCTGAGGTTAATGCTCTGACAACCACCCTTCAGCTGTAATGGAGATGCTTCCAGTAATGGTGGTAAGAGGAAAAAAAGCATACTTTATTCATTTCTTTGTTTTGCTTAGTGAACAGAAACTGGCTTTGTGAGGCTTGCGGTGCCCTTGGCAATAAGCAGTGCTTTTGTCATAGTTTTATAATGGTGTTCACTTACAGAGGAAGCCTTTGGTTTGCATTATGTAAATCAAATAGTCATGTTGCAGCCTCGTGCACCATGATATGATATATATTTAGAGAAAAGCATATAAAACCTTTTCCTTTCACATTTGAGTATTCTTTACACTCAGTGATTCTTGCCTTGAGGTTGATTGCAGTTTATGTGATTCTTTAGTTTGCTGTATTGCCATAGCATTCAGTATTATCTCTTTTGTATGTTTAATTCTCTACTTGTTTGCTACCGAGATAATTGAAGAAATAGAACTGTTATTACATACAACAGCACTGTAGGCTTCGACACTACAAAGTGAATGTGCCTCCTGTGTGTGTGTGTGTGTGTGTGTGTGTGTGTGTGTGACTCTATAGAATCCCTTTTCATTTTGTTATAGCATTTCATGGATCCAGATAAATAACACATGAAGTGTGTCATTTCATTGGAATATACAGGTCCTCTCTTCACCGAAGCACAGGAAAATATTTTATCACTACATAGGTGAATACACCTCAATTTTAAGCCATTCCCAGACTGTGCAGCCTGGCATTATGTCTTTATGAGCTACTGATATCTGTAGCTCTCTGTGTTGAGTGTTTTGCCATGAGTGTTACTTACTGTCAACATGGCAGCAGCGCTTTCCTAAAATCTTCCATCTACAGTCATATTCATAGTTTGGATACACTTCGCTACTTGGAAATACATTTGCCCTCATGACTTGGAATTAGTTTGGAATACGGATATGACTCTGTCTGGGTTGACCAGCAGATGAAACAGGCTTGAGGTGGTCAAGATGCTTTCACAGGGTCCATAATCATTGAAAATCCAGGCCTGAAAAAAAAGATACCATAGAGGAGCTTGATGGGAATTTCACCCTCTGATGTCAGATAATAGTCATTAACAACCTGTTACTCTAGCTTTTACTTTACACACTCTGACAACTATGGATTTAGTTCTAGGAGCAATGTTCTTCCCGTTTGTTTTTATAATTAAACACCATCATATCATCATATAATTTACTCCCACCCAGCTCCCTATTTATCTCCCATATAACTCTCTAAAATTTTCCAAATTTACAAGGCCTCCTTTTCTTTAACTCTTTGATAAATCCATAATACAACTCCTACACCTAAGGTCCAGGCAGCATCATGGAAGAGGAGGTGGAAAGATTGTCAGAGCCAGAGGCCCAGGATGTCTGCTGTGAGGTTGTTCCTCCTATATATGACAGAGAAGTTACACACATGAAGTTACAACATGGCTGCCTAAAGAGACCTGAACAGTTCAGGCAACAGTTGACATCCCAAAGCATATGGAGGAACAACTTTTGCTTAGAAGTTTATGCTTATACTATGATGACCAAAGTATATGAGGTAACACAAGATGTTCCCTGTAGAACAGCTGCTGGTGGTGGGGAGGGGGGAAGGAGCAAGACCTTAAGATTTAACTTAAGGCTGTCAAACAAACAAACAAACAAACAAACAAACAAACAAACAAAAAAACACCTCAGTTTTATCTAATCCCTTAACCACAGGCCCATAATAAGTGCTTCAGATGGAAACAGTCTTGTTTTGCCTAATGGTACAAGCTTTCTGATGTTTGTTTATTTTGTCTGTTGAAGGAGCTGTTTCAGCTTTACCTTGGAATATGTTCAGCTGCAGTTGTGACGTGTAGGAGATAAAATTTTGTATCGTTATCGACTTAACACGGGCTTCCTTCTGATTGTGCTTTTTCTTAGTAACTAAAATCATAGGCATGAGAACTCTCAGGGCAGATATGTAACAGATTATTTAGTTCATCAACATTTGCTTTCTTTTCTTTACTATTTCTTTTTAACAACACCAAACAGCAAACCTAAAAGTGAATTTTACTTTGAGACATCCATTCAGTTGAAATAACAGAATTTAAGACACATGCTCCTAAGAACCAACCTTAAGTATCCAGGAAAAATTAACATCCTACTAACAATTTAATATCGCGAAAGTGATAGCATATTAAGAAAAACCTTAAAATTTCTGCAGACTACCTTCAGCATTGGACTGCTAGTAGTGCAGAAGTACGTGGTAATTAGGACACAGCATATCTTGTCTCTATATATGTCTGTTGTATTTTGGGGATGGGCCACACCCATGACGGTCAGATAAGACTGGGCACAGGTGTCTTAGGCATAAAGGCTAACAGAGGTGGGTGAGGATGTAATACTAAATTACACCAAAACTAGGGGAAAAGGGAATCAAGAGGGCTTTAGTCTACCTTACTTGAATTCTAGTGAGTTATTTCAAAGGAGATCTCAGGTAAGATACCCAAAGAAATTGATAATAAAGCCCTCTTGATTCTTAATGGAGAAATTTATATGATAAACCACCATACCTGTATTAATTTGGTATTTATAATCACAAATAATTTGTCCATTGGGCATAGTTGCATGGGTTAATTTCATGTTGTGTCCCCTTCTGCCTAGAATTACAAGGACATTTAAAATTTGAACCTCCTCATGTTAGCTCAACTCTTTCACATTACTCTTGAAGTTAGAGTTGATTCTTTGTCTGTTTCACAGAATTTTTGTCAGAAATTGGCAAGACAAAAAAAAAAGATGAACCATTTTATGATAGTTTACATTAAAATAATTCATCCGTAGCTCATTTTAACCCATCACTACATGTTTTTTTTTCTCTAAACTTTTGAAAGAAAAAACTTATTTCAATCACTAATTTTGCAATAATTTATAATATAATCTTCAATAAAACAAAAATGCCTTTGAACAGGTGTTAAAAGTTAAGTAGCTTCATGGTGTAATGCATACCTATAGTTCTAGCCTTCAGGAGGGAAAGGCAGTGAAAATCAGACAGTAGAGCCAGCCTGGGCTACGTGATAACCTGTCGCAAAAACAGAAACAACGGAAAGAAAGAAGTATTCTATTTTAATTGAGACCGTGGAAACATATTATTGAGACATTAATGTGAACCTTTAAAACCATTGGGTTTTGCATGTTATAAAATATAATAAAATAGTTCATATATGTCCTTTTCTCTACATGTTGGTATTTGTTGTTAAATAAATCTATCCTTTTCTGGTACTTAATTTCTGCCTGGTAGGTCACATATTGAATTAATTCTGTTTGATTTTGTGATTATCTAGTAGACTAGATGATGAGAAAATGCCCCCTTTTAGAACACTTATAAAATGAATTTAAAATACGAGACACATCTTTTATGTACATAGATTAGCCATAAACCAAAAGATCTGTCAAGGATCATGCAACTTTAGAAGGCAATACAGTAATTTGCCCAGAGGGAGTTTGCTCTTGGAAGTTTAAATGCTTCCTTTGAAGTACTTTGCACATCTTGTTTCATGATTTTTTTTTTAGGTCCATGCAGAGAATATCTTTCAAGGCTATGCAATGTAGGACATAGAAATGAAGTGATTACAGATGACTATAACTCATGGATAGCTAGACCTTTCATAAAAGTGTGTGTGTGGTCAAAGCTCTGACCACAGCTACAGGCTGCCAAGAAAGGATTACTCTGTGTCATCTATGACTATAGTATAGGGACAACATATCTCTACTACCAATCAATCCATGGATTGACACTTGAAATTTAATCACTTAATAAAAGTATTTTCAAAAATGTCCTCTTTCAGTGTATACTATACAAAGGCAAGTGAACTAAAGAACCAGTGACCAAGTTAATAATTAATTCCAAAGTACACAACTGGATTATCTTTGATTATGAGAACCCAATATAATATTCAAAATAATGACAATTATAAAATAAGCACATTTACAAGATTAAGAGTAAAAACACCTGGAAAGCACAATGCTTGCTTTGAACACTGAAAACAATACCATAAAAATATGGTGTTAATGCTTAAAAATCTCCAATTGTTAGTCGGAGATCTGATTAGATATGGATGAAGAGAGTATTAATGAGATGGATGGTAAATCTGAAGACTTTGTTCGGAAGGCTGTTCAGAGTGGTTAAGAGCTAGAGTTACAAAAAATCTGTCAAGAGTTTGCTTAAATGAGAAAGGATTGATTAACTTATGCCCCAGGATGTTCCAGGGAAACAGAGTAGAAAGACTGTCAGAGATAATCTTACTAATTTTATTTTGTTCATAGATCTTAATAATTGAAAAATAACCCAAGCATCACAGGAGATAAGTAAAAATAGTGCCAACTCCTCAGAACATCTAGTTATGACTGAAGAGTTACCCAAAGAAAAAGTCAAAAGTAACCAGAAACCAAATGCATGGAATGGAACAAAAATATGATGGTTGATACTAATATTTATGAATGAGACAGTAAAATGAAATCTGATGCATGTTCTGTGACTCAGTAATGCCAACCAAAAATTATGTCTTTAAAGCCAGTCATATGAGACATGCCTTTAATCCCAGTACTCTGGAGGAGGCAGAGGAAAATGTATCTTTGTGAATTTGAGTCCAGCAAGGGCTACAGTACGTTCCTGTCTCAAAACAATGACCACAGAAATTCTATAATAAAAACAGTCAGCTTTCTATTTTGAGTAAACAGAGGACATTGAAAACAAAGGAAACGAAAAGTGGGATAGTTGACTGGTATGGGTGTCCAGTTCGTTTTACTTTGGAATAATGATGTGTTGTCAAGCTGTAACTGACAAAAGAAATTGTTAGACAGACAGAAATATTGCTAAGAAAGCATTGATGGTTTGACAGGGTACCTATCCTGAGATCCTATAAATGAAGATGGATGCTGGGGAAACAGCTGAACTGGTAAACTATGTGCTGTGTAGCCATGGAAACCTGAGTCTGCTTCTCAGAATCCGTGATAACAGATCCATTGCAGTGGTGTACACGTGCAGTGTCATCACCGTGGAGACCTAGCACGATCCCTGGTGCTCACTGGTCAACCAGCTTAGCACACTTGCTGAGGGCCCAGGTAGGCCAATTACATCTGCATCTAAATGAGTAAATAGCAAAGTGCCCAATAAGCAACAACACACGAGATTGATCTTTGGTCTTCATATGCATGCCCATTCACAGGCATGCTTATCCACATTCATATATGCACCAGCACACACAAATAGACTTGCCCATATATGAACATATTCCCCACAGTAATGGATGATTAGAGAGGTGACAGATATTATCCAGATGAAGGTGGAACTGAAGTAGCTTATTAAAAACAATAAACAGAATCGCTGGGCATGGCGTGCAGCTATAAAACTGACACTTGGTTGCTGAATTAAGAACGTTGTCTAAGTTTAAGGTATGCTTTGGCTGCACTGCAAGCAGAGCTACTGCAATCCAGAGCTACAGAGCAAGACTTTATCTCGGAAAAAAAAATGAAAAACAAAAATTGCAGTAAAAAACAGGAAAGGATGAGGAAGATACTGAATTAAAAACATTTTGTGCCTTTTTTTTTCTGTTTTGGCTTTTTAGGAAAAGACTAATGATCAATTTTTAGCTCTTAACATTTAAGCCATCTCTGGGCAGAATAATGTCATCCTTAAATGCCCAGGCTCTCCTCTCCAGACACTGAAAATAATATCTTACATGGTATAAACGACTTCATAGATGTGGCTGTGTTAGGGATGTTGAGAGCAGAGACTGTCTTCGGTTATCTGTGGGGGCCTACTGTAGCCACAGTGCATAAAAGAAAGAGAGGCACTTTTAGAGGGCACATTACTCTGTATGACATAGTTTTAGCCTAGAACCTATCTCATTTCTGACTTCTCTGATCTCTAGATTGTAAGCACAAAACTTTGTATTATTTTCAGCTTCTAAATTATGTAATTTACTACAGCAGTGATAGGAAAGCAGCAGGTACTTCTTGAGAGTGTCATTGGGAACCATGTATAAAACATAAACTTCTGGACAGATGGCTTCCAATTAAGAAAGCTTGCTGCTCCTCCAGAGGCCCCATATTCAGTTCTCAGCACCCATGTTAGGTGGCTCATAACTGTCTATAACTTCATTACCAGGATATTTAATACCCTCTTCTGGCCTCTGTGGTCACCAGTACACACATACCCAGAAGGAAAAGTAACAAGAACACACACACACAAAATTGAAACACTAGAGAAAAATTGGAAAAATAAGATTAACAAGGAACAAAATGGATCAAAGGAAAGAGTGAAAACAGCATTTGAAATAAGATAATACATTCAAATAAACCAATGATAAGCATGTATTATTGATAAATTAAATCACTTATAAAATGTTTTTTTTTGCTTTTGAATTTTTTTAACTTTTTTATTTTTCATTAATTACACTTTATTCATTTTGTATCCCCCATAAGCCCCTCCCTCCTCCCCTCCCAATCCCACCCTCCCTCCCCTTTCTGCATGCATGCCCCTCTCCAAGTCCACTGATACGGTAGGTTCTCCTCTCCTTTCCGATCTTAGTCTATCAGTTCTCATCAAAAGTGGCTGCATTGTCCTCTTCTGTGGCCTGGTAAGGCTGCTCCCCCCTCAGGGGGAGGTGATCAAAGAGCAGGCCAATCAGATTATGTCAGAGGCAGTCCCTCTTCCCATTACTAGGTAACCAGCTTTACTTGTTCAAATGTTCTATTTGCAAGAGACTCACAAAAGTGAAAGTTGAACCATACACAGGCAAAAGTTTCCTAACATCAGACACATTAATGATGAAAACAAAAGGGGTGTTTTTGTTAGCTTTTGTCAACTTAATACAAGGTAGGAGGCCCTGGGAGGAGGGAAGTTCAGTTGAGGAAATGTCTTCATCTAATTGGCTTACAGGCATGTGCATGCCTCCTGTGTGTGCGTGTGTGTTCTGTTTTGGGGGAGTGGTACATTGTGTGTGGTCCTACCATTGAACAGTGGTCCTTGGAGCTACAGGAAAGAAGCTGAACATGAGCATGGAAGAAGTCCAATAAACACCATTGATTCATGTTTGTGTGTGTGTGTGTGTGTGTGTGTGTGTGTTTTGTCTTGTTTTCTCTGTTCGTGGAGTTCTTGCCTTCGCTTTCTTTAATGATGTACCGTGCTTGGAACATGTAAGCCAATTAAAGTCTTTTGTCCCCCAAGATGCTTTTGGTCAGTGTTTTATCATTGCAACAGAAAAGCAAACTAGGACAAGAGATAAGACCAATAATTTAAAATACACAAAATTCATAAAAATGTAGAATGTTTAACAATTCAATAATTTAGCTTTGAAGTGAACAACACAAAAATTAATAGACCCTCACAAGGAAACATAAAAATCTTATAACTTTAATGGAATTTAACATTTCTTCCTTACTAAGAAATGAAAGAAAAAAAAAAAAACAATTCAAAGTTGTTTATTTTAGTAAGCAATTCTATCTCATGACATGTAATAGGTTAATATGAATAGAAATCTGTTTGAAAAAATAATGCATTTAAATATGCAATGGAATCTACAAGACTATTTATAGCTGCCAGATTGTAAAGGCTTTTACAGATTGAATCATGATGTAGACAGAAAAGCATGATTGTTGATATCAGCATCAGTGATGAGAGTGGCAGCAGCCATGCGTTGTATCTTTTTGGTTGTTAATATTTGAACGTTTCTATTCATCAGTGTACACTGACTGTACAAAGAGGTAACATTGTAAGATTTCCATATTGCTCATACTGAACTTTGACCATATCTATCTTCTTTTACTGTACTCGAAACATGCCCCTTCTTTTTTCCTCAGTGGCACAATAATTTTTTCTCTGTTTCATTATGTTTTTCTTATGTTTTTCAAAGATTTTTAATTTAGAAATTATGATTGTTTTAATTTAAATTAAACATTTTGATCATGTTTTCCTTTCCTTCAACTCCCAGCTTTCTTACCTTTCTCCCACCTGTTTCTGTTCTCTCCCTCTCCCTCCCTCCCTTTCTCTGCCTGTGTCTGTCTCACTCACACGGTCATACACTTTCTCTCTTTCTCAAAAAAAATCCAAAAATCCAAAAAACAAAACAAAACAAAACAAAACAAAACAAAACAAAACAGAAACAAAAACCAAACCAAACCAAAACAAACACCAGGGTATAAGACAAAGAGATGCCAAATGAAACAAAAAGTTCACTGGGAAAAAAAAAAAATGGAGTTCACTTTGGTATAACAACTTCTTGTAAGGTTATTTGTTGTAGTAAATAAAATCTAAAATCGGTGTTTGGCTATATATTATTTATTATTATTTGCTCTATGATTATTATGGTGGTTTTATTTAACCCACTATCACAATTAAATAAAACACAAACACCTGTTAGATTTTTATTATGGCCTTAAAACACCTTGGGCTGGGCAAATAATTCCATCTATGCTATCTCAGTAACTTCACCATCCACATTCCGGCTCCCACCCAATGTCACCCCCCTAACCATCCTCATCTGCCCTACCTTCCATCATAATCTTATAATTACTTGCTTGTATTCTCTTTCTGGGTCTTTCCATGCCATTGTTAGAGTCCTTTCTCCTGGCCCACATGGTTCGTTTTCCACACTAACCCATCATGGTGTCCTCCTTACTCTTTTTTTCCTGTCCATCTGTGCTCTTCCCATGAGCCTCCTCTTCCCAAAGCCCTGGAACCTTAGCCATACCCACCCTATTCTGTCCTGCCCAGGTTTTAGGCCTTAAATCAGCCAACCAGGTATAATGTCTTAGGCAGTTTTACACAACAAGGATAGGTGTATCCAGGCAGTAACCACATCTTGAGGGCCAGTAATTAGCGTTAAAATACAAGCATCAGACCAGCCCCAACAGTTATTTGTTTTTATGTTTATTTGTTTGCTTGTTTATTGTGTGTGTGGGTGAATTCCTGTGCACTAGAGGCCAGAAGAGGGCATTAATCTGGAACTGGAATTACTGATGATTGTGAATCACCATGTGGATGCTCAGAATAGAGCCCAGATTCTCCACAAGAAGCAGTGAGAGTTCTTAAAGACTGACATATCTCTCCATACCTGTGCACTAAATGTTTTACAGGTTTTTTTTTAAATTTTACAATGGGATTCAGATTCTATAGTTGGTAATGGCCTTTAAACAAAGCTAATTTCTGATCACTCAGGAACACACAGAGTAATCAAAGATACTTGCTGTCACATGGAAAAAGAGAGAGGTGGGAGGGAGAGGGAGAGAGAAATGGATATGCAGGAATGGGAAACCAACTGTGTCAATATTTAAAGGTAAAATTATCTAAAACTTAACAATAAGGGATAGGATATTACTCATATTACGTATAAGAATAGCAGCAACAAAAACAATCCATCAAAAATACCAATAATTACTATATGTCTGACATTGTTTTAATACCTTTTGTGGGAGACTCACTTAACTTGCACGAAAAACCTATATTTTAAATGATTTGTATATACTAGATTATTTATCCTGCAAGATAAATACATAGGGTTTTTCCTCTGTGCATTAAATGAGGTGCCTGAAATGCAAGATAGTTAAGTAAATTCTATAATACCTAATCACTAGCAACAGATAGATAAATAACAATTATTTCATATAGCATACCCCTAAGCCAAATTCTGATTATGTTCTCTTAATTGTGGTTTGCAAAATCTTAAATATGTGGGAACAAGAGTAAGATTTTTAAAAAATAATCTCTAACATACAATGCTAAAGTAAAATCAAAATAGGAACTATAATTCACAGAGCAAATTTATATAAATACTAACATCTTTATGCTCTTTTAAAAGTACATTTTAGCCTTTGAAAATTTTTGCCACTCTTGGAAAGGACTGTAGATAGCCTTAAGTTATATTCCTTACCTCTAAGCTCTGAACTTGAAATTATTTTGTTATACAAAGTAGTGTTATAATATTTTCTCATGGTAAGTTATTTCCCAATGTTATAAAGTAATTTTTTAATAATACAATGAAATTTCACAGAAAAAATTTAAAACAAAGCATGGTTTTATTTCTAAAATAGTGTCTCCTAAATAAGAAGATACCTCAGATTTGTTATTAAATTCTGATGAATCGTCTTTTCAGATCTATTCCTTAATCTCCTAAGTTATATTAAATTTGAGGGAGTTGATGACGTGGTTCATATAAGTGTGAATATAAGTTTTATGATGACTGGTGATCATCTGAAAGGATCTATCCTTACTTTGACTTTCTACTCTCCTTTCTAGGAAAGATTTCTGTGTCCACAAAGATGAGCCATGTGATACTGTGGGTAAGTATCCTGGAAAAATTTTCAGTTTGAGGATCACTGGGGCACTGGAGAGCTTATATGCACCCTTCTTTGACTGTTCACTTGTTCATTGCAAAATGAGCAATTAAAAACAGATAGATGGGGCTGGAGAGCTAGCTCATCAGTTAACAGCACTGGCTTCTCTCCAGGTCTTGTTTCATTCCAGCACCTACATGGCATATCGCTACAGCCCACAGTTCCAATTCTTGGGGATCCAACCTTCTACTGGCCTCCATGAGCACCAAGCATGTCTGTGCTACACATGCATACATTCAGGCAAAACTGTTCTACACATAAAACGTTTTTAGATGGCTAGAAACCAAATAAAAAGATTTAGATATTTTAAAATGGCTCTAAGTAGTTCTGTTATTTTAATTTCTCTTCAATATTTTCATACATTTAAGTTCTTGGGGAAAATGTGAAATATAAGTTACAAAGCAAATGATGATGATGAAATTAGGGACTACTTGATTCGGAAAGAACTCTTGGTAACATAAGAGCTAGACACCCAAGGAACCTAAATTCACTCAGAGACGGTCTTCCTTACATTTCCACCATCTACATTTCATTTTCTTCTTTTCCTCTTCCCAAACACTAGAATACAGCATGGCTTTAATCATCCTAATCATGGAATGTTTGATCATCAGTCACTCCTGTCTCACTAGAGGTACACTTTCCTCCACTTAGAAAGCCATGTTACCATCCCCTACACACACACACACACACACACACACACACACACACACACACACACGCACACACACGCACACACAGGGCTCTTTAAGTGGCAGCAGATAATGTGTGAGTAGCCTCTACCCTTCTAGGACAGGACATTAGGATGCTAGGCCCATGCCAGTTCAGCAAATGAAGTTGCCCTGGTTGGTACTGCAGACTGTCTTATGTTGGCTTCACCGAGCCGTAAATGGTGAGGATATGTACCCAACAGATAGTAATGAAGAATACTATAACTGTAGTCACTGCAATAGCAAATGGAAGCAGGCCCATGGTAAATACAGCATTCTCCACTGCAGAATGGAGAAAAGGGAGATGTCTTTCTCCCAGTGGACACTTAAACCATTGTGTATAACCTGGAACCTAGTTTAATGTTTGAGTTCATTGAAGTGAGAGCAATAGAAATCTCTATTATTTAAGCCAGTTTTAGTCTTTTTTTTTCCCTGTTATTTCTAGACGTGGGTAAACAACATGTATTCAGTCACAAAACAAAAGCCTAAGGGACAATATTAGTAATTTCTGTATTATCTGGAAAATGGCTGGTGTCTCTCTGTGATTTGTTAAGAAATAAAACAAATTCAGCTATTATACAGTGTGTGTGTGTATCCAGCCATCAGCCTGCAGATCACAAACATATAGGACCATGTCAGTCAGACCTGTGTGCAATTGCATGCCTGACTGCTGGAGGACATGCTATGTCACAGCAAGGAAATTTCCTTTTGCTTCCTGGTGATTGTGCATGGATCTACTTTACTTTTTCAGTTTTGATGAGAAAGATGTTTCTAGGTTTGATTGGTTTTAAGTAGCCATATAAGGGCCTTCACACAAAGAATTAGGTAGGCGTTGATATTTGTCAATTTTTTTATGAGGTTACAAATGCTAGTAAAGCAAAGGACTTTCCAGTTCAAATTCAAACATGTTTATCTATTGATGTTTTTAAATATCCGAATATAATTATGAAGGGCTGTATTTCCGTCAGATGTTTTCCTGGAACACGAGATTTCTTTCACCTTTTCTTTATAAATGATTTGGATTTAGGCTGTTACACATCAGAGTCGTCACAAGTGCACAAAGAAAGAGAACAGAATGGATTCAAGACTCGTTAGTTTAGAAAAAGAGTGGTTGATGATGACCTTCACATCACACGTGTGAAGGGATTGACAAGCGTTAAAGGCTTTGAGTCTATGCTAAAGGTTTGTTTTCTATGTGGAAGAAGATAACAATGTTTAAAAGCAGAGGAGAACTTTGAGGTGTGCATTGTAATCCCAGAAACACTTTTGAGGATATTTCATTTAATTCCTTTAAGATCCGAGCTCTCTGGTTTTTCATCGTTATATTGTGCAGATGAAGAAGGCTCTAAGGTAGGACAGATAGATCATGGGTTTTGAAGTCAGACGTCTTGGTTTAAGTTATGCCTTTGCTGATTATTGCTTTTCTGAAGATGGTACAGTTTATTTATAAAAAAAACCCAAAGCAAGAGTTTCCCTCCAGTCACCACCCCATGACCCCTGCAAAGCACCTGCTTCTTACAGGCACTCTGTATGTGGAGGTGTCTGTCTCATGCTGTTATGCACCGAGGAATGGTCGGCTGTTAGTCCGCATCACTGTTACTGTGAGAGTGTGTGGGCCTTGGTCCCAGAGCTCATCACTATAACGTGAGTCATTTGCTGTTACACAAGGCCTTCATGTAGTAAGAATGGAAGTGCACATTTGCTTGTTTAGCCTCTCTCTCTTTGGAGTGTAAGCTTCTATCCCAGAACTGGTGGCCATGATGTCAGGGCTTCTCTTGTTCTTGTTGTGAGAAAGGCTCTCAGCACTTAGCCATGGCTGGATGGGAACTCAGTATGTAGATTAGGCTGGCCTTGAACTCACAGGTCCATCTGCCCTGCCTTCAGAGCACTAGAACCAAAGATGTGCAGCACCATACCCGGCTTCATTTGTTGTAACAGAGTCCCAATTTGTGGAAAAATTAGTGAATAAGGTTCTAGAATAAAATCAGATATGGTAAATGTAAACTCAGAAATAAATTTTACTTGCTGAGAATTAATTTTAAATAATAGGGTATTTTGATCATCAGCTAGATCAAAAGGAATATATGAATGCATTTGAATCAATTAGGTGTGAATCTATGTTAGGAGCTACTATGAATAAGTGATTCACTTTACAAACTGTAGTTATTTTTGAGAAGTTACATTTGGAAAGCTTCATAGAGGGTAAGACAAATGAAAATTTTGTTTACTATCCCCCTTAATCACATAGATTTTGCTTTTGGTAGGTTATAGACATATATGCAAATACTAGAATTAAAAATGCCGTTAAATATTTTAATCAACAAAATAGAAAATCCTAGAACACATTTGTGTTCACCTTATAACACTTCACTGGGCTCTATATCAACAGCTTACTAGATTCATTGCCAAGGTTTAATGCAATTTTTAAAAATTATAGTCTCATTGGAATACGGAGTATTTATAGTTAAAGGAAGTAAAGAATAATCCAGTACACAAATGTATTCTACCGCTTTGGTGATGTGACATTTGTTCCTGTTTAATGCTTTCAGGATATGATTGCATATAACATTATATACTGTACGTATACTACATAATATAATGTTATATAAAATATAACATCATGTAACATGTATTAGCACAAATGTCTGATTTATATGCAATAAACCCACAAAATTTTTCATCTGTATGCTCACGAAAATTAATCGTGAGTAATCTTAACTTCTTTTGAAAGTCAGGTTGTTCACCTCCAAGGCAGATAAGATCTTTAAAGCTAACTCTTTTTTTTTTTTGTATGTAAAATCATATAGAGAGCCTAAGAACTCTGACTTACCCAAAGGGAAATACTGATTTCCAGCCATGTTTGTAAAGATTCTACAGAAAGTTTCTGCTCACAATACATAGCTTTTTCAATATTCCACAACACTATGGATTCAATAGAAGCTGGATTAAAAATTTCAGGTTTTATGTATTTGATTTGTGGGTTTTAAAAGATAAAAACAACAAGCATCGTCAGTGGAATCTGGTTCAATATAAACTCTAAGGATTTGAAAGTTTACTCTTCCAAAATGAAGTGCTTGGCTCTGTTATTCTGTTATTCTCAAGAGGAGTCAAAAGCACATGTGAAAGACGATAATCTAGAATGTAAGAGAAAGAGTACTATATTACCTTTCTTGTTGTCTTATGGAGGAGGAGGAGGGTATTCCCCAGTGTTGTGGTTCCCATCAGGACCAGGGGAAAATCTGGTTGGGATTTTGATGGCTGTCAAAGTCCTTGATTTTCCTTCTCTCAGAAAATCCAGGCAATCCTAAGCATTGAGCCATCTTCTACTTCCTTCTGCCTGCACAGTACTAACATTTTGTCTAGAACCTGAGATTTGGAAGTGAAAGCAGGTAAGCTTTATAGACAAGTGTACCTCTTCAGTTCTTTAAAATATGCTATATTCACAATATACCACATATATACACAAGATGGTTTGAGATGGGAACTGTTAAAAATAGTAACTGATTACCCAGAGTGGAAAACCGAAATGGCATTCTGAGGCTACTGTAACTGACTGACTGCCACGGAATCCAGAGAAGTGAGTGGTTTTTCCAAGGTGTATGTATGGATGAAGAGGCTACAGCTCAGAAGAGTCTTCAGTGGCAGGATGAGGAGGAAGGATGAGCTCCTGGGGGAGGGGGGCAAAAATGCGGAACTTTACCATGGAGTAAGGAATTTATGATTTTAAATGTGATCAACATAAGCCCTCATAAAATAGTCATTGAGATCGGGTGTGTGGGGGTTATTGAAGGCCTGTAGAGATTTGCCAAGGAAGAGAATGTTCTAGACATAGGAATAACTGGGTGAAGAAGTTCTAAGGCGAAAAATATGCCTGCCATATTTGAGAAATACCCAACTTTAGCCACTGTCGCTGGATTTAAAAAGAGAATCATTCTAGGACATTTCAGGGTTATGTCTCACCTTTTGGCAACACTAAGTAAGTGGCTTTAGCTGCTCTTACCACAAAAATCCTCTAACTGTTTTAGATAGTACTTCTATCTCTTTCATATAGCCACATTTTTACTACCTGTATGTATGACACAGTATGCCATCACAAGCTTCATGCAGCTTTTTAAAATTCTCTGCCTGTTCCTCCGTACTCACTGTTATCCTGTCAGATTCTGTCACATTGAGAATCAGATAGGGCCACAGCTTTCTAAAAGATCTTGCTGTATGACATCATCTGATTATTGAAGGGGTAAATTACTGTTTCATTCTTCATTCCCTGGCTTTGTTTGTCCATGTCTTTCCTGAAATTCTAATCAGACCCTTCTTTCTGAGTCTAAACATTTGCAGTATTTAAACACTGGCTAGTGCCGTGTTCATGGTTGCCAGGAGTCTCCACTGGGTGTTTGGTCACTGTGTAAGCACTGCAAGGCAATCCAAGCCCAACTCTGTCCCAGACACACTGTTACGTTCAGTAATAGCAGCAGAGCAGTGTGTCTTCACAACCCTGAGATTGCCAAGGCTGGGGAATCACAGCTGCTTGGCCTGATACAGTTCCAGTTACCATAAGGATCAGCAATGCCTTTCAGCTTGTATCCAGGTGCTGGGTTTCATTTCCAACATCAAGGCTTGCTCTTCTCTCCATCTCTGAAGTGGGAAGTGTCTTCATCTAGTCTTCTTCGAAGAGACAGGGGAACAACATAGGCAGTCTTCTTAGGGTGTCTTTTGATATGGATATTCTTGAAACTTTCCCACGATTTCCTTAGCTTCAGGGAAGGTGGTTCAATGCCCTTTAAGTGTGGGGCGTCCGTGGGGAAGTGGCCACCAGGGGCTCTTGCCCAGCCGCTTCCTGATGCACCTCTTGCCCTTACACAATTGCATAATAACGTTTTCCCCTATGGATTATCTCTGGTTTTTCTTTTACTTCTTGCTTGTATGCAAGTTGCATGTATTTTCATGCTTGTATTTAAAATATTACTTCTTTCATGTAGGATCAAAGGTTTTAAAAAAATAGTCTAGTCCTGGCTTTCTGTCATTGGCCATGTCTGATGCAAAGAGAAGTTTCATTGATAAGGGGAGGAGTGCACTAATTTAAGTGTAAGGACAAATGCTCAGATTTTTGTTAGGAATTACAGAGGTTTAGTTAAAGTGGGGTTCTAGGTTCTTTTTCAAAATCTAAAACTTCACTAGTACTTAGCAGTTGGCTCGCTTTCTAGTTCCAGGCATAGTTTTCCTCTTGCTGAGTGGGTCTTAAGTTGAACCATATGCTGACAAATTGCAGTTGTGGAACCCAGCTGCAGTGGAAAAGTCTATAAAATACTCCCTCACCTAAGGCTCAGGTAACATTGTGGATGAGTGGATGAGCAGGCAGAAAGATTGTAGCAGCCAGATGATCAGGGAGTTTGCTGTGAGGTTAGCTCTCCTAGTAATGTCATAAGCTACACCCATGGATTCCCACCAGCTGACTGTCTGAATAGGCACTGGACAATGATGACACCAATAGCCATACCAAAGTGGATGGGGGAATGCCTGGGGGGCCTCAACCTTACACAAAATACTGCAGGCAACTAAGGAATTTGTGAGAGGGAGAAAATAAACAGTCTTTTCCAGGGAAGAGCACACCAGTAGATTATCCAATACCTAGTGGTTAGCCGTGAAAACACACATGCAAATATCCCTATACAGATCAAGCAGGTTATATTTAGTAATACATATATATGCATATATGCATGTAACAATAACTAATAAAAATAAGGATAGCATTGAAAGAGAGCAAGGAAGACATATGGAAGGAATTAGATGGAGAACAGGGAAGGGAGATATGTTATAATCTAAAAAACAAAAAGTAAATCTAGCTTTATAACTTTAGTTTCAACGCAGAATAGCCTTTGTTTTTAAGTAAAGCATTTAGCAGAAATATTATCTTACTTTATTGTTGCTTTGTCTTCCTTACTTATTTAAAGCAAATCCAATATATTTGTGGCATTTTCCTTTAGGCTTGTGCATTGCTTTAATATTCTTTTATGGATTTTTACAGTAATGTTTACCCTTTTTTGTTAGTCTCATAATATTATCGCTGGATCTTCTGAATAGCTGCACTCTATTTATTTATCGCCTCATTACCTGGAGTCCCATTTATTTTAGTTCTCTGTATTTTAAATGTTAAAACTCTTCAGTATTAATGTCTTCATCCATTGTCTAATGTACTATATCTTTATCTGTTTTCTGAAGCTATAACATAAATGACAGAGCCCAGATAATGGTTCTGGGGACAGGAAGTTCTGACGTCTAATAGAGCCTTCCTTCTCAGTCATAACAAGATAGATGGCAAGTGAGCGTATAGGACACCAGGAAAATCAGGCTGAACACCTGCTTTCCTCAGGACCCTGCCACACAGTAACCAAGTCATTGCCACAATAACTCTAATAACCATTCAGGAACAGTGAACTCAGGGACCTCATACCCTCCTCAAGGAGCCACTTCTCATTATCACCAGGCTCCTGAAGTTGGCGGAGTCTTGAGTTTTGGAAGGGCTTGTGTCCTCAATGTCATACAGAGGTGTCTGTTCCCTCCAACATTTCCTGGTCTCTGTCTGAAGCTTTTTAAATTGCTATTTATAACCTTTGGTGTTAATCATACCTGATTTTATGTACTTTTTACAGCTATATATCATGTATCATGCTAGTATATGATACCTGTGTATAATAAACATTTGTGTATATACTTGAACAAATTTCAACATATGTCAGTACAAGTCCTTATTCTTAAAAACAATTCATTATACTAACATTCTGATATGGATTATCATAAGCTGAATATGTCCAAAAGATATATTTTAAATTTGCTGGCCCTGTGAAGATGGGTCTTGTGTTTTTTATCATAGTGTCTGTAGACCATTTCTTTGATTAATCTTCATTTTATTTTGAGACCTCATTCAGTGGGTTTATTTTCCATTTCCAGGCTTTCCGGGCTGAGAAAATATTCCCTAGTGCAGGACCCATTTTTATATTATATTCATGGCTTCACACTTACATTCACAATACTTGGAATCTGAATTCTCTAACCGAGTTTGTTCCCAGCATCCTTGGGGTTGTTGTTGATTCCAAGCTGCCTTGCTGATTTTCAGTAATGGCAAAGTTTTCGAGTTATTTTCATGGATGTTTAAAAACAATAAATAGCAGCAATTCTAATTTTCGTATTTGATCAGGGATCTCAGTTCTTATCCCATAGACTCTACACTCCCCACCATGTTGAAGCTGTGCCTGATAGTAAATCCTGTCACTCATTGTTACCCTGATTGTGGCAACTTCTGACATTGCCTGGAGTCTCCAAATCTGAAACTTTAAGAACTTTTTCTAGTACTGGAAAATTTCCTTTTCCTTAAGCTTTGTTACATATTCTTTTTTTTTTTTTCCCATAAAAGGAGTGTCAGGCAAGCACCATGTTAAAATACAAACAATACTTTAACATCTACGGAGTATTCCACCTCTTGATCGAGGAGTCACTACACTTTTTAATTTTTTTTTTTTAATGCGAGAAGTAATTTTTCCTTAGTATTTATAGAAACTTTACTGTCAATAGTATTGTAAGTTACTATTTAAGAGAATCTGAAGGTGTATTGTAATATTGACATTTGTAATGACATCAATATCACATTCATAACTTGCCTAATTGTACTTTTATATCCCTAGATGACCTTCTTGTTTTTGTAGTAAATAGTCTAGCAATAAGTCAATTAGTAGGACAGATTACTGTTTATATAATATTTTAAAGGATGCTGTAATCAGTCATGTACATGGATTTTCAATTCCCGGGCACTTTTCTTTGGAGTGTGTGAAATATATTTTCATTCTTCAAAGTTATGCTTTTATTTAATTCTTGAAGCAAACAATGAGTTATTAATCTTAGCTCCAGGGAATTTTACTTATCAAATCCTTTTAAACATAGGCCACGATCAGAACATTCTAAATCAAATGTTGCAGCGATAAGCTGCCAGCGTGCACATTTACAGATCCTACACTATCTAGTCTCAAAAGCATCCCTCTGCCCCTCTCCAGGCTCAGTAATTCGCCCAATAATATCCACCCTTTCCTGTGGTTTTCTAACCTTCACCGACTTGGTAGTACCAGCAGTGGGTTTCCATGTCACAAACCCTGCTGATTGTCACGCTATAGCATATGCATTTTATTTTCCTATTATAATATCTTACATACATGTATGTATCCACATTTTTAAAATGGATGTTTGTATGGCTCACACTTATAAAGGTATGATCAAAATGTTTGTACTCCCACGGTCATTATATATAATTTTAACTAATTAAAACACAAAAAAGTTATATTCCTGGTTGGTAAATAACTTATAGGATACAGCTACGGGATAAATAACTTATCTTAATCTCTGCTGAAACCTCGTGCCAGGAAAGTCAGATCTTTAATTTCAGGTGACCCGGCTGGTCATAAAAGCAGCAGTTATGAGGAAGAGTGCCTAGTTCTGTTTGCATTTATCTCTCTGTTCAGATATGAGCTCTGATTTCATCCAGAGTCTGTTTTGTAAATGCCCCTGCAACATGTCAGGAGTCTCTCATGGTCATCATTGGGTATAGCTTGTTTTAGCATAATTATAATTTGCTTTCAGAAGAAAGATTCTCTTGGATCCTGGTTCATAAATGGGAAACTAGAAGACTGTTTTAGTTTGCTTTACATTTCCAGAATTCTTTACATTACCGGTGCTTTGAAATGGGTCTGTATAACATCTATCTTTAATAACAGCTGTGTTAAATCCTTTTGCCTCCTAACCCCTAGACCTCATTATAATAAGAAACATATGGACTCTTAAAAGAACAGAAAAGCATGGCCTTTGAAACAAAATAACACAATGCATTTAAATGGTAACAAGCATTCTCTGTAATGTTCAAGGCAAAGACATCTCCTTGACCTGCCAAATTAAATGCAATGAATTTCAGATTTACCAAGTACTAGCTGAAGTTTCTGACTCTACACATCAGTAGATTAGGAGCAGAAAGTTATTTTCAATTGTTAAACCACAACCTAGTCTATAAGACATTGCAAAGACCAATCAAATTTATAAAGATGATTTGTGTGCTTACAAGTTTTACATTTCTCATTATAAACCTATAGGAACATATGAATTTAGAAAATGGGAAACGGAGAAAATTCACTCATAATTTTAGCATGTTGTACAGTTGTTATCAGTGAATTACCATATACTTAGTTATTTTCTTTTTTTCCTGTAATGTGTGATAGTGTGGTTTTATAATATAACTGTAATCATACCTCCATGTAAATTCATAATCATCACTTTAATAGTTTATTATTTCATATGGATTTACATTTAACATGTATAAATGTCCTTCAGAGTACATATTCATCAGCATATTTTTTTCATAACCATACCCGTCAATGATTTTTTTTTATAATCTTGTTATTGTAGACTTTTATGCTCCCAGGATCCTTAAAGAAATCACTTTCTGCTCTTCTGTGTTACCAGATGGTGCAGGAGGGATGCGACAGTACAGGCTTCCCCTTGCTCCTTGGTTCTAAACCAGGGTTTCCCCCACTGTTTATCAACTCTTCGTTCATAAATGAAGCAAATAAAAGTAACCCTGAGATTTCACCTTATACCCATTTGAATGGCTAAAGATAAAAAAAAAAAATCAAGTGACAACACATGCTGGAGAGGTCGTGAACAAAGGGGAACCCTCCTTCATTGATGGTAGGAACTTAAACTTATACAACCACTTTGGAAATCAGTCTAGAGCTGTCTCAGAAAATTAGGAAAAGTGCTATCCCAAGATCCAGCTATACCACTGCTAGGCATATATCCAAAATATGCTCAACTATACAACAAGATACACACCTTTTAATCCCAGCACTCAGGAGGCAGAGGCAGGTAGGTTTCTCAGTTTCAGGCCAGCCTGATTTACATAGCCATTTCCAGACCAGGAGGGTGTTTTACAAACAAAACAAAACAAAACAAAACAAAACAAAACAAAACAAAACAAAAAAACTGCTGACTGTTCCTATGGAGTAGAATGTCTGACTTTTTTGTTTGTTTGTTTGGTTGTTTTTTTGAAGACAGGTTTTCTCTGTGTAGCCTTAGCTGTACTAGGCTTGCTTTGTAGACCAGGCTGGCCTCTCCCTCACAGAGATCCACCTGCCATTCTCTGTTTAGTTCTGTACCCCATTTTTAATTAGATTTCTTCGTTTGTTGGTGTTTAACTTCTTGAGTTCTTTATGTATTCTGGATATTAGCCCTCTGTTAAATACTGGGTTGGTGAAGATCCTTTCCCAGTCTGTAGGCTGTCGTTTTGTTCTGATGACCGTGCCTGTGCTCCTAAAGAAGCTAAACAAGAAGGAGGACCCTAGGCTCAATCCTCATTCAGAAGGGCAAACAGAACAGACATCAGAGGCACAAGAAGACAGGAGAAGACAGAGAACAGGACAAGAGCCTACCACAGAGGGCATATGAAAGACTCTACTGATCAGGGTATTTAAGGAGATGCTGAAACTCATAACCAAACTTTGGATAGAGTGCAGGGAATCTTATGGAAGAACAGGGAGATAGAAAAACCTGGAGGGGACAGGAGCAACCTGTGTCTTATAACAAGTTAAAAAAGAAAAAGAAAAGTGTGCAACTCCTTACCTGGCCTCTGTTTTTAAAGATCTATTGTTTAGTTTTGTTTATGTGGTTGTGGGGCCTGGGGGGTGGGTGTGGTATGTTCTGATGAGTGCAGATGCCTGCAGAATCCAGAAGAGGGAATCTTGTCCTGGAGCAGAAGTTACTGGTGCCATTGCAGGCCCTCTGCAAGAGCAGCGGATGTGTTAACCATAGAGCTATCTCCGCAGCCCCTCCTTTCTTTATTGATGAATTTATTTTTCCAACCATTGTATCACGCTCTCCAGATTTTCATGCTCTTCTTCCTTATTTCTTCGCTCACACACAGAGTCTTACATGTACATCTTCTTTTTATTTTTTTCCACATTTATTTACAGGCAGCACATCATCTTTGTCTTCCTCCATACCTGATCAACAGAGAGCATCAGAAAAATGAACCCATGTGCTGCTCTGTGTGTTCCAGTCACTAGGATTCCTGTCCCTCACCTGGACACACTCTTGCTGCTCCCGACATGCTCTCCCACTTCAGCTGAGCTGATTTTTTATTCTTTTCCTCATTAATATTCGGTAGCCCCCTTTACTACTTTACTAACTCGCTTCATATTCACCCAGTGGTTTTTTTTCATCCTTTTGTTCTCATCCAAAGACACTGTCTAATGCTCATTCACCCAGGACACCTACATCAGACAGTAGTGCATCCTTTCCCTTCACTATGCAACAATTTCAGGCAGCAGTTCCTGCTAGTTGATATGTTGCCTCTATTTAAAAAACAAACCAACAACAACAACAAAAACCTACAGCAGGTGTCATGCAGCTGGGAACTTAGAGCTATTCTTAAAAAGTTAGGAGGGAAAAATAAGGAGCTCAGTGTGAATGCAAATCTCAGTATGGTATTTTAAATCTTTGTAGTTTGTTAAGCCTAGAGATAGACAAATTATAAAAGAGGGGCATTGGAGAAAGGCTGTTAAGTGCCTTCTGTGCATGCATGAGCATTGGAATTCGGACCCTCATGTAAAAAGCTGGAGGAGGCAGTGGGCAGTTTTAATGCCCATGCTAGGGAGACGGAGCTATGTAGAGGCCTGCAGTACATTGTCCATACAGCCTAGGGGACCAGTGAGCTTCAGGTTTGGTGAGAGATCCAATCCCCAAAATTAAGGGGGAAAGCAATTGTTAAAGACACCTGACATCGTCATCTGGCCTTCATACTCAGGTGCACACGCTCAGGCATGCACATATACATACACACAAGTAGGCAGAAAACAAAGGTGCATAAACAAATAGCCCTATTTTATGTGAAGAAAAGATGCTACTCTAGGAATACAGAATATAAAACCTAGAAGTGATTAAAGGGTGTAGGTTTTCTGTGTTCTGATCCATGCAAAGTGATACGAGTTTCCATCAGCAATCATTGAGTGAATATGCAAGTGAGGATGACAATCAGGTGGCTTTATTTACAACGAAATGTGATACAATCTATAGGAATCCTATGGCAGCTATTATACCAAACAATCAGTAGCACTGTACTGATTAAAGTGAACTTTATTTAGCATTTGGGAAACATTTAGTCACATATTAGCATTTTATTTTCTAATGTTCATGGAAAAAAATTTGGGGGACAGGGTTTCTCTGTGTGGCCCTGGCTGTCCTAAAGCTCACTCTGTAGAGCATGCTGGCATTGAACTCAGAGAGCCACCTGCCTCTGCCTTTTGAGTGCTGGGAAAAAAGGCATGTGCCATCACTGTCAGGTGGAAAACTTTATTGTCCCATTAAGAGAGTATAAATTTTCTTTATGCTTCTACCTGAAAAAATAAAATACCAATAGCTTGTTGAGATCTTTATGATAACAAATTTTTCACTGCCATGTACACTGTGCACAGACCAGCATATTAACCAATGTGTTTCGAGGGTATTGTTTTAATATTTATTCAAAATTTATAGATAGTGCTTATGTTGCTTAAAATATTATTTCGTTGAGTACAATTTTAAAGTTGCATTAACTAAAAATAATTTCAAGAATTTTATAAGTAGTTTAATTTCATTTTTTATATTTCTGAGTTCTTAATAACTGAAAAATATGCAACATTGTGTTATATTTCATATATTGTGATTATTTGTTTATCTCATAAGCATAATAAATAATATATGACTTATTGTTCAGTATGCATTTTGGGAATTCATTAAGTTATAAAATTATTTTATTTAAAATATGAAACTTTAACATAAACTAATGGATTATAGAGATGTATTTCCACCCAAATTTCTGTTCATAAAGACTTGGTTTTCCAGCTTAATGTTATCTTTATGTGGAAAAGACTCATTGTAATTTTTACATTATTTTAATAGATATTTTTCAGATTAAATTTGTTAAATGATTAATAATGTTGATGTCTTTTAGGTATAGCTTACTTGAATGGAATGTGTAGTGCAAAGAGAAAGTGTATTATTGCTGAAGACAATGGCCTGAACCTTGCATTTACAATTGCTCATGAAATGGGTCACAAGTAAGTAACAGTCATCACCATGCTGTACATTTAGCATGTCCATTTACCATGTACATTATGGATTAATAATGTGAGTTTGGGGGATCCACAGATGTCTTTGATTATTTTCTTTGGAATCTATGTTCTTGAAAACTTAGAAGAACTTGGAATGTTATGGGCTTGGAAAGCAAGAGGAGGACAACATTACATCAGTCTGACCAGCTAAACACAAGAATAATTGATTTTGTTACAAATGCATTGTATCTAGGTAGCTAGACAAAGCACTCTTAAGCTGATTGGCTAGGATTTAAGGGAGTTCTTGGGAGCCTTCCAGCTTTCCTGGAGAAAGGAGCATAGCAGGATGTTGAAGTCTCACTTCTAACAGAACATACATATATTTTTAACTCTAGCAGAACCTGAATATATCATCTATTGTTTTATTTAAAGCCGAAAGTATTGAACTATTGAATTGTATTCTGATCTCAGGCAGGTAGGACCTGAGAACTTGAATTCCTGTTTCACCTGATAATCAAAATGGAGACTTGGAGGCAAAATAGCTTCTGATATGCTAAAGGTGACAGCAGCTGTTGACAGAGAAGTGGAAGTTATGCTAAGAAGGAAAATAGGTCTCAGTGGAGGAACTTTAGTTATATAAAAAAAAAAAGTTGAAGCATTTTACCACAAGTGGAGGAACTTTAGTTATTAAAATTTTTAAGCATTTACAACAAAAGTTTAAGCTTTTCCCTCTGTAAAAAGCAGAGGGAAGTAATGCAAAGGACATTTTCTAACCTGTAACCATTCCTGACACTTTGAATAAAACCCCATTTGGCTGTTGCATTCCTCAGCAAGACAGTGAACCAAGATGGCAAGCATCTGACGTTTCCAAATAGATATCACAACAGGCATGGGACTACAAAGCAATGTGTGTTTTCAACACCAGGCATTGAAAATGCTTCAGAATGATAGAATCACTGTTGCTATAGCATAGACTGAACGAACTGATCTGTACGGTTTAGGTAAATTACCTGAACAATTCAATGAGACATTTCAATAATGTGAGGATGGGGGGAAAGCCTTGACAAAGCATCATGAGAGAAAGAACTAACTTGCCACATCCAATTCTACAGACTTTTTCTTTTAGTACATTACCCAACAGGATGCATACAGCCATTCTTTCTTTCCTGTTTTATTGAAAATAGATTCTTTCCCATGCAATATGTTTCAGTTATAGTTTCCCTTCCCCAGCTGCTATCAGATACTCCCCACCCTCCCTCCCATTCAAATCTACGTCCTTTGTTTTTCTCTAGTTAAAGAGCAAATGGGTATCTAAATAATGATAAAATGAAATAAAACAAAACAAAATAAAATGGAATATGACAAAACAAACAAAAGAAAAAGTGCAGGGAACACATACAGACTCAGGGAGGCACATGTTTGCACACACAGGAATCCCTTGAAAACAGCACTGGAAGCCATAATATATCCACAAAGGACCTTTAAGGAGGGTTAAAAAAAAAAAAAAAAAAAAAAACATGCCAACAAAGAATCATGAGACAAAGAACCTCTAAAAATTGCCTTTGAGTTGGTTTTGTGTTGGCCTTGTACTGCTGGCCACAGGGCAACAGACCTAACTACACCTGTGTCATTAAGCACAATGATGATCAGTAACAGTGGCATATAAAAGCACTTGGACATTTTTCGGTACAGGGAGGAGGAATCATTTGAGTGAGTGCTGTTAGGATTCCCCTGTTATAGCAAAAATAGTGAGAAATATAGAGAATTTTTACTTTCCTCTCAAAGTTATAAAAATGGCATTTATGGGAGTAGGGATTTAGTCATAAGCCATTGAATGCCAGTCAGGGTCTTCTGAATTCCTACATTAGGTTAGTTGTTATCCTTGGACCTAAGGTTTTATTCAGTAATTTGGGCTTAATACTTTTGAGATAGGGAAACTTTAGATTAAAATTATATAACTCTTCATTTGTCTTCAGGAAATTTACTGTAGTAGATAGGGCATAGATTGGGAACAAACCTGATTTTGAATATAAGCTTTGCAGTTTGCTGGACACATCAGCAGTAGAAATGTCAGATTTAGTCAAGTCTTTCCAAGAAATATAGTCTTTATGAAAACCCCATTGATAAACAGACATCTTCATTTTATTGTCCAATGTTTGTTATTATTTATTAATCTAAATTTTAAAAATATGTATAAGCAGACAGTAGAGTTCTATCTGCCATAGAGCAGCATGAAAATGTGTCATTTGATGGGTGCAAATAGAGATTTTCAGATTAAGTGAAACAAGACCAATTTAGAAAAGACAAACGTCACATTTTCTCTCATTTGTGATGCAAAACTGTGTACAGATACATAAAACTGCATATTTTATGACACAAAATCATGAGGGGCACTAGGGGAGGGGATTGGCAGGAAGGAAAGAGTAGAAGGTAAGGGTAGGGTTTGGGAATGAATACTGTGGAATCATGTGATAAATGCAAATGAAACTGTCTTTATGAAACAATTACTATGTACAATGACTGTATCACAGAAATTTGGAATAAAGAAATAATCAGGTAACTGTTATTTTTTAAGATTTGCAGGATCTTTACATCTAATAATAACTAATGGTAACAAAAGACAGAGTTTTAACCCCTAGAAAACTATTGATCCTGAAAATATTCAAAATTAAGTAATTATAATTAGTAGCCCTTATTCTACTGAAATCAGTGATGAGTACAGGTAAATTACTGTTGCTGTGTCGTGCTGCCTAGAATTCTGTACAATTGTGTCCTGTCTTCCTCTACCACTTACTCTTTGGCCAATGTCATAGATTCCTTAACTCTTTAGAGACATGGAATTCTCTGTTTACAGCTTATCAGTTAGAAGACACTTTTATATTTTTACTTTTCTTCTAACTTTAGGACAGTTGCTACTATAAATCTATATCCACTGATAAAGCGGTAGATACTTACTTGGTAAGAAACTGAATATTTCAAAAAATGTTAAATGGCAATTTTTAAAATGAGAGACAGCTTTAAACACATTCTAGGCGGCAATATGGTACAGAGACTCATTAATATTCACTAGGAAGAGAAGGTAGTTCTAATTATGTCTAACATACTCTATATTTTAAGGACACAGATGTTAAAGATCACTAGAAATATGGGCCTAAAGATCCTGTATTTGTTGAGTAGTTCTTTGTAGATAATGAAAGGTTAAAACTTGAGATGAAACATAAATGAAGATTTGCATAGGGAAGCATTTTACTAGAGAGTAATGACACATGTTAGACTAGAATTAACTGTTCCAGGCAAAATTAAATTGAACCCAGTTGACAGATGGTTTGAATAATGGTATAAAGCATAGGGTTTAGCTAGTGTATCATTAGTTCTCAGAACTTTGAGTAAATAAGAATCATCCAGAGAATGTACTCAAGTAAGGTTTCTTAACTTCTAGCCATCGGTGTTCTCTTTCAGTTGATCGAAGTCAGGCCAGGGGATATGCAGTCTAACGAACATCATGTCAAGCTACATGCTCTGTCATTTAGTGGGAAGGCATCCACTCAGCACATTTCAGGATTTCTCCCTGTTGAGAGAAATAAAAGGATTTAAATTGGAGACTTGATGGTCCACAGGTGGATAGGATAAGCACTTGTCATCATTGATGGCCGTAGAAGCAGTCAAGGGGAGACAGGAAAAATTTTAACACAAAAAATTCTCAAGACCTGCACTAAGTGAGTAAGAATGTCCCAACCCCAGTGGATAATAAACTGACAGTTGAACTTGGTCTTAATCATATTTTTGATGCCATAACCTACAATACCAGTGCATTGTTTGCGCTTCTCAAGTGTGTGCCACACAGTGTGTGGGGGGGATTATAGGAAATGTCTTGTGCCTATGCTTTGCTTCCTTTTCTTAATCCTCTGTTTTTTTTTTTACTGGAGAATGAACCCATGCCTTCATATGTGCCAGGAAAACATTTCAGTGCACACCTAATTTGTTGCCTTGTCTTATACAGAAATGCAAACTTTAGGAATGCTAATAGTAATACATTTTTCATGGGTGATTTGGCAAACTAAAATTAGTTAAATTGTTAAGAGGATAAAATAAATAAAAGATTTAAAATTAGCTTTTAGTTCCTAACATCTAACCCTTTATCCATGAGGACACAGCAGTGCAATTACATCAAATGAGATATATTTACACATTGAATGAAGTCAAATGCCATTTTATGGAAACCAATTTACTATCAGGTAGACACGGCCATCTATTATTTCTTCTTTTATTGATTTTTACATGTAGTATCTGCTTCTAAAGAAAAATATGATGTCATAAAAGTGTTAGCAAAATCATCAGAAGATCCACTTTTAAATTTAATATTTGAGAATTCCAAATTCTCCCTTTCCCCCTCCAATCTTTCCCATGACCCCATCTCATGGTCTTAACCTATTATTCTTTAATTTTTGTTGTCATGATGAGAATGTTTAGTGTTATCATACGTATATATTGTTAAGCTGACCACTTGGGATTGGGTGATCTGGATCCTTGAAGAAGCTGATTCTCTCTCTCTCTCTCTCTCTCTCTCTCTCTCTCTCTCTCTCTCTCTCTCAAGCAGTTATTGATTTTCTGTAGCTCTTCATCTAGGGGTGAGGCCTTGTGATATTTTCCCCATCCTATTTTCTATTTCAGCTGGTGCTGTTATGGGGATTTTGTTTAGGCATCTTCATTGTTGAGGTTTCATAGGTGCAGCTTCATTGACAAGTCTAGAAGACAGTATCTCACAGCAGGTCACCTGGTCCTTGGCTCTTACTATCTTCCCACCCGTCTTTCGTGCTCTTCCCTGAGCTGTAGGGGCAGAGATTACATTGTAGATATACCAGTTGAGCTGAAGCACCACAAACTCACATCTGTGTATTTTGACACTGAGTTTGTCTGTAGTAGCCTCCATCTGCTGCAAAAGAAGCTCTTGTGATAAGGGATGGGAGCTATATTTAATCTATGTGTGTAAGTGTTGAGAACACAGTTAGGAATATTATTGGTTTAGGGGGAAAAATGGTAGTAACAGGTTCTCCTCTATGATCTGTGACCCTCCCACTATGGGTATTTGTTTAGGTTTCTAGTACCAGGCATGGATTACATTCAATTTAGTGTTCCTTAAGATTAAATGCGAAATTGTTTGTTACCTCTAAGACGTAAGCACTACTATTACACTCTTGGAGATGTCTTACCATGCTCATCATTATTATTGTTATCAGGCCTTGAGTAAGACTCTTGATTGCTTTTCTGTCTTGGCAACTTACAATGACACCTTCTGATCCTAAAATCCTTATGGAGGAGACTTCCAGGTCAGTGTCTGCTCTATTTCTTCAAGTATATGGTGTCTTCTGCAACAAAATTTACCTTTAAGATCTGGGAGGCAAGCCAGTGTAATTGCATTGCAGAAACTGATCTCGAAGACTTTACTTTGGAGTCTAAAGAACTGCCTTGACCAACAACTAGAGTGAGGTTTCCCTGCTTAGTGCTGGATATTCTGTTAATCTGTGACTTTGTGGGGAAATATTATTGTACTGTATGGCATAGCTCCATTTAATATACATATGCATATATATATATATAGTTTATGTAAATGCTATAAATATATATATATACACACAATAGTATTTTAAGGAAGATTAAAAATAATGTATTTTTCTTAGTTCTTAAAACATCTTTACTGCTATTTATCTCTCCTTTATCACCCACCTCAGTTAGAGAAAAACTCTTTCCTTTTAAAATATTACTGTTTACGAATCAAATCCTTTCGAAATTACTCCCCAAATGGGAGTGAATGCATGTGTTCTCCAACTCTTCCAACATCAAAAGGAGCCATCTTCAAGATCCAAACCAGTCTCCAGCTTTCCGCAGGATATCACAAAAACTTCCTGGCAGGGATTTTTAAACAAGTTGAGAAGTTTTATAAGATAAAAATATTTTTTCAGTTGACTTGACAACCATGTACAATGTTAGTGGAGAGTTTATTTGCCCAAGGCTTTTTGTCAAAATGCATTTAAACTGAGATTATTAAAATGTAGTTCAGTTGCACAGCATGAGGAGAGGTGCTACTAATGTCTTGCTTGAAACAATTTTCCAAGCAATGTACAGTATGTGGTTATGGAGCTGGATATAGAGAGATGTGTTTCTGCTAAACATGGGAGGCATTAAGAAAAAAAATAAAAACTCAGGACACAAATCATCTGCTAAAATGGAGTTTGCTCCAGAAAGAAGAGCCTTAGAGTGGGGTAGTTTAGAGGTCTGTCTGAGCACTGAACTAAGCAGGCATGCATCTACAAGAAGCAGCTCACTTCTTGACCTCAGAGCTGTCCTCGTCTGTAAAATAGAAGCCATTCTAATGGGAACATTATAAAGCTGTTATGAGGGTTAAATGATATCATTGTAAATGACTAATGTGTCGTCCAGCACATAAAATTCACAATTGTTTTATTAAAAAGCTGTGGAATCAAGATTTAGCAGTTTCCTGGTGATTCCAGATGTGTTTTTAAAAGGCCGTATTACAGCTTATTGATAATCTTTTCTGGTGCTAATTAAACATACTTAGGAAATATCAATTATTAATAAACAGTAATTCCATCATCAGCTCTTTCCATGGGTAAGCAAAGTTCTAACATGATAGTTGGGTGCCCAGAAGGAAACTGGTCATCAGAATAAAAGACTGCCCTTTTTCTCAACTGGAAAATCATATCACTTTTTGGAAATGGACAAACTGTAATCTCCCAAATGGATATGTCACTTAAGTTTTATTTTATTTATCCAATTGTCAGATGCCAACACTTGCACATGACTCTAAAGCCCGCCTCACCAGGATGGAAGAATTGATCATATTCCACATACTCAAAGGCTGTTAAATAAGAGGTGCCCAGTGAAGCATGCTATAGCCAGAATCCAACAGGGAAATGAGGCGGTGCTACCAGCAGGGACTGGATCAAAAGTGATCAGTGAGAGATGGAGCAAGACATCTTGATTATTCTGTGAGATTGTGCCAAGCCTATAGGTGCCTAATTTAAAAAATAATAATATATTTAATTTTATCTCATTGCATTGGCGTGAAGGTGTCAGAATACATACAGTTGTGAGCTGTTGTGTGGTTGCTGGGAATTGAATTCAGATCCTCTGGAAGAACAGCCAGCACTCTTAACCTCTGAGCCATCTCACCAGCCTCCCCCTTTTTTAACTTAATTGTTTTCATAAATATAATTTGATTATGTTTTCCCCTCCAACAACTCATGTCAGATTTTTCCAACTTCTCTACTCCACCCAACTTGTTTAATTTCAATAACTAAGCAAAGCAATGTTTGTTCTGGTAAACTTCTTGATGAGCATTTAGCCCACACTTTCAACAAATAAAGCAAACTCAGAAATTCACCTGGATGTCTGTGTCTCTTTTGTCAAAAGATAATAATTCAATAATTTTTTTTTTTTTACTCACTGTCCCAATATAAAGCACCATTTATGGAATCACTATATAAACAATTTCCATTAGCCCAACAACTCTCCTCTGGGTAGGAGAGTGCCTTTAATGTTCACAGTTATTGTGCTAAATTTTTTTAATTTATTCTTCCTGGAAATGGTATGAGATAAAGAGAGAAAAGTTACTTTTTTGTGTGTGTGTGTGGTGATGGTGGGGGTACCCTTAGCTGTCCTGGACTCACTTTGTAGAGCAGGATGACCTTGAACTCACAGAGATCTGCCTGCGTTTGCCTCCCTGAGTGCTGGGATTACAAGCTTGGGCTACCACACCTAGCTGAAAAGTCACTCTTGATACCCATATCTTGTCTTTCTCTGTCAGTGGAGCTATTCATACACATCCAATATAATTTCTTAAATTTCCTTACGATTATCAAACTTTGAAAGCATTTTTCTTTTCTTATATTTTGTGCCATTCATGCCATTAATCTGTGTTGATACAGACCTAGTTCAAAGACATTCATGAGAAAATGGAAACATTACTCACAACTGAGTATTTTGTGTTCTGAAAGTGAATGAATAGTTACATTTCACAGAGCATTTTTTAGTTTTATCTAATCAGAATTACCATAGATAAACTTATCATGCCTAAAACAGTGTATTTTGTATTCTTGCAGAATACAGATGGAATTTATTACCTTCATGTTAACTCTTTTTTCAAAACTATTGTTATAATAAATTTTATTCAAATATTAAATTTATATTTCCATATTTTATATTAATTTATACTTTAATATTTTGTTAATTTTTTGTTTTGATTTTAGAACAAGTTTAATTGTGATCACCCAGAACAACTTTGATTGAAATTCTAGCTTAGTACCTTAAGCTACAAAATGAATGATTTTCTAAAATTTTATTTTTTATCTAGAACCATATCAAATGAAATAGAATATTGTACTATCATATTATTGTTGGAAACTTTGCATGTATTAAACAAACCTTTCTTTTTCTACTTCTTCAACATTAGCCTTTATTCGTGAGTAATTACATTGAAATCCTAAGTTTGAAAATTAATTAGACGTTAAAAGAATTTTGTTTTTAAAGAGAAGCGATTCTATTTGAGGTATATAGAATTTGATTTCTAGGTGCCAGGCTTTTAGGGATCCTAAAAGGTCCTTGTGCTCGAGATTGTTGAAAATAAAGACAGTTGAAAATGAATAATACAGAGTAGAAAATACTGACCATTAATCTTCACAGGGTCCTATGGTAAGTTATGGTGCAAACAGACAAAGTAGAGGCTAGAACAAGTTTTCTAACCATGACCTGCAGAACTCTTGACTATTAAGTAGAATCTTTGTGGACAAAAAGCCTGAAGAAAGACATCCTGTAGGTGAAGATGAGGGGTGGAAGGCACAGTGCTCAGCATGTGATGGCTGATTATAGCCTTATAAACCACATGCTACCTCATTCTTTTCTTTCCAACTATAAGCAAGTTTTCACCAGCTAAATATGTACTTATTCCTAAAACAAAGGGTTATTTAAAAGGTGGTAAAACACTTGTGTTCATTTCAACAAGAATTTTTATGTTCACTGATGCTTGCTTATTCAATAATTTCTCACTGTAGAAATGCTTTTAATGTTGGTCTTCTTATGGAGCTCCTGTCCCCTCCGGGTCCCTCTATTCCCCCACTCTTTGCTATAACTCCCTGAACTCTGCCCAAAGTTTGGCTGTGAGTCTTAACATCTGCTTTGATCCCCCACTGGGTGAAATCTTTCAGAGGACATTTATGGTAATCTCCCATCCTGTTCCCTCTCATCTACCACTTCTGATGTTTATTCTGTTTGCCATTCTGAATGAGAATTATGTGTCCTCTCTAGGGTCCTCCTTGTTGTTTAGCTTCTTTAGGTCTGTAGATTTTTGTGTGATTATCCTATATTATATGGCTAATATCTGCTTATAAGTCAGTGTATACTGTGTGTGACTTTCTGCTTCTGGGTTATGTCACTCGGGATGGTCTTTTCTAGTTCCATCCAGTTGTTGCCTGCAAATTTCATGATTTCCTTGTTTTTAATAGCTGATTAGTATTTCATTGTGTAAATGTTCCACAATTTCTGTATCCATTCTTTCCTTGAGGGACATCTAGATTGTTTTCAGATTATGGCTGTTATAAATAAGACTGCTATGAACATATCTGAGCAAATGTCATTGTTGTATGGTGGAGTATCTTTCAGGTATATGCCCAGGTATGAGACCTTTGTGGCACATAATTATTATGGATACTACCTGTCTTATGTTCTTAGGGGTGAGGCCTTTGGCATACATAGTTAACTGTGGGCATGTCCTGTCTGCATATTATTAAGGGAGAGGCCTGAGGATCAGTAATTACTTTTAATGCTGACTACGGATCTCCATGTTCTCCATGTTCTTAGAAGTGGAGTATATGCTTAATGTGAAAGGTCTCTATTGCCATGTTTGTGGGGGTAAGGACTGTTGAACAAATTCTTACTGTGGATATTCCTTCTCTTCATGTGCTTAGGAGTGAGTCTTGTGGGGCACATAGTTACTGAGGAAGCTGCCTGTTCCCATGCTCCACTGGAGAGTCTTGGGAAGCATATTAGTACCCCGACCGGCAGGGCTTCAACAGGGTTCCTAAGGTGGAGAGATTGGAAGGAATGGGGGAGAAGGGACAAGAGACACAGGAATGAAAGCCAAGTCTGTTCATCTGATCAAGGCTTCCCTTTATTAGAAATTTTTACCCAACTTATATAGGGAGAAGACAGGAAAGGGGGAAGGTTAATCTGCTGCTGCAGGAAATAGGAAGAGTGCTTTCATGGGTTAAATATTGTACCTGCAAGATATCATAAGGATGGTTTCTAAAGATATCTTATGGATGCTCTAACAAACAGATGTCCTCACAATCTATCACCCATGATTTAGGGTCTTAGATAACTCTTTCACTACATAGCTTTAAGTCTCCACTAAATGACCTTTGCTCTCTACTTGGCTTTGGCTTCAGTAAATACCTTTGTCTCCACTAGATAGCTTTGGCTTTGGCTTCCATAGATAGCTTTGGCTCCCAGCACATTAGTTTCCTGGTGTAACTATTTTGCTTCTCTTTCCTACTCTTTCTCTCTTTCTTCTTTGCCTCCTCTTCCTTCTTTTGTTGATGCTCATTTGTTTTGGTGGTTTGATTATTTTTAGATGGGGTTCCCATAAAAACTATTCACTTTCTAGTTTACCTCACATGGTGAGTATATAAAGCACAGGAAGTGCTAAATGGTAGTGGAAAGTAAGAAACTTAGTTGAGAAATTCCAAGTTAATTGTAGTAAATAAAATGGCAAAAGATGAAGGGCCTCTATTGGGTCATCTGAAAACTGTCATAACAGGAGATAGGAAGACAGAACTGTGGTAAAATCAGCTTTTGTTGTAAGTGCATGTCACAGGAGAAAAGTAGAAGTAAACAAAGTAAGAATGCCAGTAAAACATACTGAGATAAGACCCAGGAAGACTATCATACTAATTGTCTTAATTGTCTAAAAAGAATATCTCATAATCTCCTTTAGGTGGCAATAGGAATAGAATGGAGATAACAGTTGATAGAAATATTTAGGAACTATACTAGGCAAATGCTTTCCCCAACCACAGTGCTTGCTTGTGAGTAGGGGGAATAAGCTTTGGTGTGATGATAATTGGGAATATAGTAGCTAGCTAAACCATAACATAACACCAGAGGAAAAAAGTACAGGTCTAAATAGAAGCTTTAAGAGGAAGATCTTCAGTTAAGTTTTACTGAAGATGGTTATAAAGTATTGATTTAGAGACAAGCCAAATTGTAAGGATAGGATTTATGCTTAAAGCAAAAGATTTATGATTCAGGAGAAAAGATAACAATGCCCAAGAGGGATATATTTGTTTTGTTTGTTTGCCAAGAGGGATATCTTTGTTATTTGAGGTGTGTGGGGAAGATGAAGTTGTGAAGCAGATAAAAAAAAAATGTTGCAAGAAGTCAGAAGTTTGGTTTGGTTTCATTTGTCAAGGGCAAGAATACAATGAGGTTGAATGAAAATTGGCTAGTTTTATTCATATAAATACAATGAAAAATATGTGTACAGATCAGTTTCTTATATGTGCCTAAGCATGCATGTCAAAGATATATTTGGGAAAATGTTCTTAATCAAATTACATTTTCTTATTTTAAGCCTGGATGATAACATTTCAAAAAAACATAACTAGAAATCCAGTATTATTTTTAAACTGATTTCTTTAGAACAAAAGTTCCTATTAGATATTTTGACTAGAAAACCATTGTAGTAATGAAAGATATAAAATACCATCTGTTTAATATGACTCTTTTTCTCTCAATTATATTCTGAGTCAGCATGGGCATCAATCATGACAATGACCACCCATCTTGTGCTGATGGTCTTCATATCATGTCTGGTGAATGGATCAAAGGACAAAACCTTGGTGATGTTTCATGGTCCAGGTGCAGCAAGGAAGATTTGGAAAGATTTCTCAGGTACTAAGGTCATTGATTACTTTTTGCTGTGAATATCTACATGTTCCTGCCAATTATGCCTAACAGTAAAAGCAGTATGACAAAGCAGCAAGGCCACCACAGTGAAAATGGAGCATTTTATTATGATGCTGGCTCTCGCATTGACTCAGAGAATGAACTAGAACACAGTTAACTCATCTGTTCTTTAGTTCTCATAATTTTCAGATCGAAGGATGCTCAAGATGATTTGAAATGTAGAAAATTGCTACAGTCATGGAAATGCAGTTGCCTCTTCCTTATCTCCTTGTAGAAATAGCTCATTGCACATTACACAACACACCTGTTAGCATATGAAGTCCCTTAAACCTGTGGTTCTCCGCCTTCCCAATACTGCAACCCTTTAATACAGTTCCTCACGTTGTAGCGACTCCAACCATGAAAATATTTTGTTGCTAACTTCATAATTGTAATTTTACTACTGTCATGAATTGTAATGTAACTATTTGATATGTAAGATATCTGATGTAACCCCTAAGGGAGTCACAACCCACAGGTTGAGGACCACTTTCTTAAATGAGCCCCTGATTTTCATTTAAGATGCTTCTAGGTTGTAAATTCTTTCTTACTCAGAAGCAATTCTAGCCTCTGTGGCCTGTAGAACACCTTAAGTCTTCTTTAACACCTCTGTCAAGAGTAACAGCTTCTATCTTCCCAGAAAGAAAAATGAAAAAATTCTACTGTTGTTCTTGTTTTTGTCACAAGTGCTTGTACTTTGTCTATTCTTTCGGTAAAGGATCGGATAAAAGGCTAGGTGTTATGTGAAGTAGTAAGAGAAATGATTAAGCTTTCCACAAATCAAAACAAAACAAAACAAAACAAATTTATTATTACCTAGCTAGTTAAATCACCATAAAGATAAATGTTACTCATTTCCACTTTCTTTGTATAGTTGATCCTGTTTTATTTATGTATGTTAGGTATTAAGGTATGGTAAAATCTAACGCTCATTTGGGGTTGCCCATACGCACATGGCTGTGTGATCATCCGTGGGGTCATGAGCGACCTACCATGATCATGCCCTGAAAGGAGAATGACGCTCTCTTCCTCAGCAGCCGTCAGTCCTCAGTACTTCCTCTGATTGTGGGTGCCCTGATACTCCTCCCCACATTCATGCTGGACTTGTGACTTGCTTTATCATATAGGAGTCTTTCCTAGGTAAACCCTGCAGGTGCCAGATGATGCACACAATATCTATGTTGTGCCCAGACATCAACAGTTCGTAGCTCTCCAGTGATTACTGAGGAGGTAGTTGCGGGTGAATATGAACAATCTATATTGTATGGAGGTCTAAAACAGTCAAAGAATAAAAACTTTATTTACAATATATAATGTTTTTTTTTGTTGTTGTTTGTTTGTTTTTTTGTATAGCTATAGCTCTAATCCAAATTTTGTCAAGTAGATTCTTAGCACCTCTTAGCTTGTTCTGGAAGCACATGCAAGATTTGTATGGTTGTCTTTGCACATCAGGACTATGATCATATTAAATGTCATGTCAAACATGGAAGCTGTTACCACAATGTCAAGTACAGACATGTCCTGACTGTTAATGTTCATTAGGAAATGATATATTTAAATTCCCAAGTAAGGCTGATATCATGTGATGCTTTGGGGCAAGCAAGCTACACTCAGAGTCTGAGCTTACATATCTTACAAAGGCCTACAATTATGCTAACATTACAGCAGATTGAGAACAGCTGAACTGTTTCTTGTGGACAGTGTTTATACTCAAAATATTCTGTTAACTTGAACAGTATTGTTATTATTAGGATTATCATAGCTGGTTATAAATAAAGTATTCTCATATACAGAATCCTTTCTAAAGTATTCAATGGCAGAGCTACTAAGTAGAAATTTAATCTTATTATGAAGCTGTTTATTCTTACTAAATAATCATCGTGACTGTTTTCATTACATTCAAATTAAATAAAAATTTTGTATCTGCACGTGGACAGGTCAAAAGCCAGTAGCTGCTTGATGCATACAGATCCTCAGAGTCTCAGTTCCGTGCTGGTTCCCTCAAAACTGCCTGGGATGGCGTACACAGCAGACGAACAATGCCAGATTCTCTTTGGACCTTTGGCTTCTTTCTGTCAAGAGATGCAGGTAATGGTCCTAGGCAGCTTGAACTTTAATCTCTCACATTCATTGTGTAGAATGAATCATT
Source organism: Psammomys obesus (assembly GCF_907164565.1). Lineage (NCBI taxonomy): Eukaryota > Metazoa > Chordata > Mammalia > Rodentia > Muridae > Psammomys > Psammomys obesus. Next base: position 20,085,322 of record NW_026596040.1, read on the forward strand.
GGTGGAGGGGATGACTTATTTTAATGTGTGTTGATCTAAATCACACCAATTCTCAAAAGAAATTTCTGAGAAAAAAATAGGGTATTTGGGCAATTCCACCCAACTCTATAACCTGCCTGAAGGCCCCATAATCCTCTCCTGCCTTCCTGCCCTGCTTCTGACCCACCTTATTGCAAATAGGGACCCTAGACTTGTACTACTTCCCTGTAACTTGTACTGATAATTTATATTTTAGGGGTCGGTAGGGGAACTTTTCTATTCTCCTGCTCTATCTCCCAAATAAATGACACAGAGAATTATTAGATTTATTAATAACCTTTAGGCTTAATAACTGAACAGATATCCTTTTATACTAAGATAGCCTGGCTACTTCCCAGCCATATGCCCCAAGTGACTTGCCGTATTGGTCCTTTTTGGGATGTTTCTGTTCCATCTTGCCATGTCCTTTCTATACATCTCTCCTTCCTTTCCTCTCTTCCCTCCTCCTTTCTCTCTCCTCTCTACTTGTGGTCCCTACCTGAGACCCCTAGACTGGGAACAGAAGTTATACCTGCCTATCTCCTCTGCCCAGAATTGGCTTCTTTATTGAAAATCAGAGCTAATTGGAGAGCAATGTTTACTCAACTTTGATCAATGTACATGACAATGCCCTCATCTCCTGGGCTACCATATCTTGGGGCCCAGAATTCAGCATTTGAATGCACAGAGCACCAGACCAACCTGCAACATTCTCCTAATTTTGTCTAAATAAAAAGGCTCCTCTTACAATAATAAACAATAGTAAGAACAATTATGAAGCCTAGCATGTAAGAATTACATTCATAGTGTCCAGTCCATTTGTATTCGACAATTTAGGAGAAAATACTCTCTTATCTACCCTATCCTCCAGAATTTAGAGTTTTGTACTTAAGTCATTTTCTATCATACTTTTTATTTATCAACCTAAACAATCTACTTAGAAAAAAATGTCTTTTTTAAAACATTTTCATAAATCCTAAACAACTTAAGCTTAATGGTAAGACAATAGCTATTTGGTCTTCAACCCCATCAGAGACCTGAGAAGGATAAATATGATCTGAGGGTGCAGGAAGGTCAGTCAGAGCAAGCAACTTCCAAGATATAGAAATGAAAGAGACAGCTGGCTGCGTGGGCAGTCACCCAAATTTGGGGCATCATCTTTAGCCTACTGGCCCCAAATATCTGACAATCTTTTTTTTTTTTTTTTTTAAGCAGGAGTAACCCTGCTTTTTCTTTGCATATTGGAAGATAAAGCAATAAGGCAAAGTTTCATAATTGTTAACTGGGCAAAATGTAATAAAATGATATTTGGATTATGTAATTGTGGTATAAGAGTCATCTATCCTTAAACATAAAGTGTTAAATTATTTGTTATAAAAATTAATTTTTGGGGTGGGGGTTGAGTCTTTCAACCTAAATCTTCACTGTCCCCAGTGGAACCTTCTTATATTTTTTTATTTTCTATTTGCTTAGTTTACATTGTTATTTGTCACAAACTCACTTGGATTGCTATAGGTTCTTTTAATTTCTAAATATTTGGCTGTGTAGGGGATTTTCAAAAAAATTAATTTTGTTTCTCAGTATTATAAGATAATGTCCTATTTTAAATTCAACATTGCTCAACTAAGTTGTTTCAATTTCTATGTATCCAGAAATGTTCCTCTTTCACTCTTCCAATTTTATACACACAACCCCCCACACACACACACGTGAAAACTATTTAACCTATTTCATTTTTAGCATTCATTTTTAGCATCTCCTTTTTGAATGTCTGCTAGAACCCAGGCTCGGGATCACATGTTTTTAATTAAGAAACCAAATAGTACAGGACTCATCATCATTACAGCTTCGGTTGCAGCTCCAGTCTGCTCTGCTGGCTGAAGTTAACCACAGACAGCATCTAAGTGAATGAACATGGGGCTACTATCAGAAAGCTTCACTGGCAAAGAGAGTTGGTCAGTCCCCAGCGGTTTACTAAACTCAGCTATAGGGTTGAAAACGTGAGCACTTACTATTTTCTAATCTACCCAGATTTAATGTGGTCCCTTTTCACGTGGATCATAGAAACATGTAACATGAAGCCACATATGTGCATTCTGCTTTTTGCTGCAGTCATCATATATGCAAATCTGTGCATAGTAAACCACAAAGACTGTATTCTAAAGCCTCCTTTACCATCTGTATGCTGTTTAAACAGTGATTAAACTGTGTTCTCTTTTGCCCAGATATTTGCCCCTCTCGTGGTTCTGCATTATGTATGAAGAGAAAGTATACCCTTTGGTTTCATTTCCCATGTTTACTTTTTTATTTGAATATTTTGCTCATGGTAAATTTTGCTCAATCTGAAAATGGCAACTCATGTTGAAATACATTTTCACTCTGTACGATGTGTGGCTGACATCTGCTTTCTCGCCTTTCCCAAGGTGTTTCCTTTCCTTTTGTGCTGGTACTTCCTACATAGTCGTGTGTTTTGTGAAATTTGGTAGGAAGTGCTTAGTCATCATTCCTTTGACTACATTTCTATCCTTCCACTTCTGTCTTCTCTCTCCTCATAGTCCTACTAAACATGTGAAAACTAGGATGGCTACACATGTTTCCTTAGCATTTTTATATTCTCATTCATTCATTCATTCATTCATTCATTCATAATCAATAATTCCATTTCCTTTATTTTCAGGTTTACTGACTATTTTCTATGTAATCTCTTCTGAGTTTAATCCTATCACACACTTTTATTTACTTCATATTGTGTTTCTCTTTTTCAATGGAAAGTGTCCCTTTGTCTCTTCCTGTTGCCTGTCACACACATTTCATTCACTTCACTGAATATATTTATAATGCCAGCTTAAAGTGTGAAAACTGCAACTATGTTTCACCTCAGGGTATTATGGTTTCATTTTTCCTTTGGAAAGTATCATCCTTTACAACATCTTCACAGATAATTAATATCTAAATTGCGTAGTAGAAATTGTGATCTTATGTTTTAAGCAAGGGTAAGCACAGTTTGTCCTAGGGAGTTAGCTGCTGGAATTGTAAATTAAAATCTTACAGAAATGTCATCATGAATATTAGTTCACATAATCTTTACAGCTGGGATCAGATTGCAATGATGGCATTAAACAGAGGCCATATGGCCCAAAATCATAAAATATATAATATATGGTACTTTTTAGAAAAAAAAGTGCCAATTCTGTTGTCTATGCTAGATTCCGTTATATTCCGCAAAAAAAAATAACGTTTTTTTTTATCTTTTTATTACTTTTTTTTCTCATATTCACAGTCAATTAAGTTAATTAGATTTAAACTAGACACTTTGCATTGTCTGCTACAAATCAGGCTTCTCCTGCCTTCCATAGCATGTGTAGTATGTTCTGTGCATTCACTGAGCCAGTGTCACTAACAGGAAGCTGCTCTTAGTGCCCTCCCCTCCAGGGTTACATCTTTAGTGATTTGACCACCCAGATTCTGCATCTGCGCTGGCACACATTTCACCGTCATTCTTTAATTCCAGGCTATGGCCGAGAGCATCTGTCTGGTGAAAACTATAAAGAGAACCAGCTAGCTCTGTTCAGTTCCTTCAGTTTTGTGTTCATGCCCCACAGCACTGGGAACTTGATTTTGCTTGCTGGAAATTTGTCATTCCTAGAAGGAGTTTTTGTTTTGTTTGTTTTAATTCCAAATGCTCTCTCTTGCAAATATAAATATTTGTTTCTTGTTGGTTTTTTTTTCTTATCAGTTACATTTTATTAACTCTGTATCCCAACCATATCCTGCTGGGATATTTCACTCAGGATGGTCTTTTCTAGATCCCACCATTTGCCTGCAAATTTCATGATTTCCTCCTTTTTGATTGCTGAGTAGTATTCCATTGTGTAAAAATACCACAATTTCTGTACCCATTCCTCCGCTGATGGACATCTGGGTTGTTTCCAGGTTCTGGCTATTACAAATAAAGCTGCTATAAACATGGTTGAGCAAATATCCCTTTTGTGTACTTGAGCAAAGTTTGGGTATATACCTAGCAGTGGTATAGCTGGGTCTTGAGGAAGCACTATTCCTAATTGTCTTAGAAAGCGCCAGATAGATTTCCAGAGTGGTTGTACCAGTTTACATTCCCACCAGCAGTGGAGGATGGTTCCCCTTTCTCCACAACCTCTCCAGCATGTGTTGTCACTTGAGTTTTCATCTTGGCCATTCTGATGGGTATAAGGTGAAATCTCAGGGTTGTTTTGATTTGCATTTCCCTGATGGCTAATGAGGTTGAACATTTCTTTAAGTGTTTCTCTGTCATTCAGTATTCCTCTGTCGAGAATTCTCTGTTTAGCTCTGTTCCCCATTTTTTAATTGGATTACTTGGTTTGCTGCTTTTTAGCTTCTTTAGTTCTTTGTATATATTAGATATTAGTCCTCTGTCAGATAAAGGGTTCGTGAAGATTCTTTCCCAATCTGTAGGCAGTCATCTTGTTTTGATGATGGTGTCCTTTGCTTTACAGAAGCTTTTCAGTTTCATGAGGTACCATTTATTGATTGTTGCTCTTAGAGCCTGTGCTGTTGGTGTTCTGTTCAGGAAGTTGTCTCCTGTGCCAATGAGTTCTAGGCTGTTCCCACTTTTTCTTCTAACAGATTTAGAGTATCTGGTTTTATGTTGAGGTTTTTAATCCACTTGGACCTTAGTTTTGTGCAGGGTGATAAATATGGATCTATTTTCATTTTTCTACATGTAGACATCCAGTTGGACCAGCACCATTTGTTGAAGATGCTGTCTTTTTTCCATTGAATGGTTTTGGCTTCTTTGTCAAAAATCGAGTATTCATAGGTGTGTGGGTTTATTTCTGGGTCTTCTAAGCAGTCCCATTGATCCTCCTTTTTGTTTTTATGCCAATACCGTGCAGTTTTTATTACTATTGCTCTGTAGTACAACTTGAGATCGGGGATGGAGATACCTCCAGATGATCTGTAGTTGTACAGGATTGTTTTGGAGATTCTGGGTTTTTTTGTTTCTCCATATGAAGTTGAGAATCTTTTTTTCAAGATCTGTAAAGAATTGAGTTGGTATTTTGATGGGAATTGCATTGAATCTGTAGATTGCTTTTGGCAGGATGGCTATTTTCACAATGTTAATCCTACTAATCCATGAGCATGGGAGATCTTTCCATCTTCTGATATCTTCTTCAATTTCTTTCTTCAGAGACTTGAAGTTTTTCTCAAACAGGTTTTTCACTTGCTTGGTTAGTGTCACCCAAGGTACTTTATGTTATTAGTGGCTATTGTGAAGGGTGTTGTTTCCCTAATTTTTTTCTCGGCCCTTTTGTCTTTGGTATACAGGAGGGCTTCTAATTTTTTTTGAGTTGATTTTGTATTCTGCCACTTTGCTGAAGGTGTTAATCAGCTGGAGGAGTTCTCTGGTTGAATTTTTGGGGTCGCTCATGTATACTATCATATCATCTGCGAATAGTGACACTTTGACCTCTTCCTTTCCGATTTGTATCCCCTTGATCTCCTTTAGTTGTCTTATTGCTCTGGCTAGGACTTCAAGTACTATGTTGAAGAGGTATGGAGAGAGTGGGCAGCCTTGTCTTGTCACTGATTTCAGTGGGATTGATTTAAGTTTCTCTCCATTGAGTTTGATGTTAGCTATAGGCTTGCTATATATTGCCTTTACTATATTTAGATATGTGCCTTGTATCCCTGATCTCTCCAAGACTTTAAACTTGAATGGGTGTTGGACTTTGTCAAATGCTTTTTCAGCATCTAAGGAGATGATCATGTGGTTTTTCTCCTTCAGTTTGTTTATGTGGTGGATTACATTGATGGATTTCCGTATGTTGAACCACCCTTGCATGCCTGGGATGAAGCCTACTTGGTCATGGTGGATGATATCTTTGACGTGTTCTTGGATTCGGTTTGCAAGTATTTTATTGAATATTTTTGTGTCAATGTTCATAAGAGAGATAGGTCTGAAGTTCTCTTTTTTTGTTGGGTCTTTGTGTGGTTTAGGTATCAGGGTGACTGTCGCTTCATAGAATGAGTTTGGTAATGTACCTTCTGTTTCTATTTTGTGGAATAGTTTGAGGAGAATTGGTGTGAGCACTTCTTTGAAGGTCTGGTAGAATTCCACGCTGAAACCATCTGGCCCAGAGCTTTTTTTGGAGGGGAGACTGTGAATGACTGCTTCAATTTCCTTGGGGGATATAGGGCTATTCAGTCTTTCTACCTGATCTTGACTTAAAGTTGGAAGATGGAATCTATCAAGAAAATTGTCCATTTCATTTAGGTTTTCAAATTTTGTGGCATATAGGCTTTTGTAGTATGACCTAATGATTGTTTGAATTTCCTCACTATGTGTAGTTATGTCACCCTTTTCATTTCTGATTTTGCTGATTTGGATAGATTCTCTCTGCTTTTTAGTTAGTTTGGCTAAGGGTTTGTCTATCTTGTTCATTTTCTCAAAGAACCAGCTTTTTGTTTCATTGATTCTTTCAATAGTTTTATGTTTCTAATTGATTGATTTCAGCCCTGAGTTTGATTATTTCCAGCCGTCTGCTCCTCTTGGGTGTATCTGCTTCTTTTTTTTTCTAGGGTTCTCAGTTGGGCCATTAAGTTGTTTGTATGTGATTTTATGGTTTTCTTCTTGCAGGCACTTAGTGCTATAAATTTTCCTCTGAGCACTGCTTTCAATGTGTCCCATAAATCTGGATATGTTGTGCCTTCATTTTCATTGAATTCTAGGAAGTCTTTAATTTCTTTCTTTATTTCTTCCTTAACCCAGCTGTCATTGAGTAACAAGTTGTTCAGTTTCCATGTGCGTGTCGGCTTTTTGTTATTTCTGTTGTTGTTGAGGTCCAGCTTTAGTCCATGTTGGTCAGATAGAATACAAGGGATTATTTCAATCTTTTTGTATCTGTTGAGGCTTGCTTTATAAACAACTATATGGTCTATTTTGGAGAAGGTTCCATGCGGTGCTGATAAGAAGGTATACTCTTTTGAGTTTGGATGAAAAGATCTGTAGATGTCTATTAGGTCCATTTGATTTAGGGACTCTGTAAGTGTTTTTATTTCCCTATTTGTTTTCTGTTTAGTTGATCTGTCCCTTGGTGAGAGTGGAGTGTTGAAGTCTCCCATTATTAGGGTTTTAGGATCAATGTATGATTTAAGCTTTAATATTGTTTCATTTATGAATGTAGGTGCTCTTGTATTTGGGGCATAGATATTCAAAATTGTGATGCCCTTTTGGTGGATTTTTCCTTTGATGAGAATATAGCGGCCCTCATCTTTTTTATTAACTTGGGTTGAAAGTCTATTTTATTAGATATTAGGATGGCTACTCCAGCTTGTTTTCTGGAACCATTTGCTTGAAAAACATTTTTCCAGCCCTTTACTCTGAGGTAGTGTTTATCTTTGTTGCATAGGGTTGTTTCTTGGATGCAACAGAATGTTGGATCCTGTTTCCACAACCTTTCTGTTAGTCTGTGTCTTTTTATTGGTGAGTTGAGTTGTTGATGTTGATAGATACTAGAGACCAACAATTGTTACTTACTTTTGATGTGGGGTTGGCAGTGTCACTGAGTTTCATTGCTTGTATTCTTTTGGTTTTTTTGTTGTGTAGTTATCCATTTCCTCTGTTTCCTTAGATGTAGTTGTTTTCTTCTGTTTGGAGTTTCCCTTCTAATAACTTCTGTAGAGCTGGGTTATTATGTAGATATTGTTTAAATTTGGTTTTGTCATGGAATATTTTGAATTCTCCGTCTATGTTGATTGAAAGTTTTGCTGGGTATAGTAGTCTGGGATGGAATCTGTGGTCCCTTAAGGACTGTATGTTTTCTGTCCAGGCCCTCTGGCTTTCATAGTTTCTGTTGAAAAATCTGGTGTGATTCTGATAGGTCTACCTTCATATGTTACTTGGCCTTTTTCCCTTGCTGCTTTTAGAATTTTTTCTTTGTTCTGTAGGTTCAGTGTTTTAACTATGATGTGACGTGAAGAATTTTTTTTCTGGTCTAGTCTACTTGGTGTTCTGTAGGCCTCTTGTATGTTTATGGCCATCTCCTTCTTTAAGTTGGGAAAGTTTTCTTCTATAATTTTCTTGAAAATATTTTCCGGACCTTGGAGCCTGATGTCTTCTTTTTCTTCTACTCCTATTATTCTTAGGTTTTGTCTTTTCATGGTGTCCTTGATTTCTTGGATGTTTTGTGTTTGGAACTTTTCTGATTTTATTTTTTCTTTGAGAGACGTGTCAGTTTCCGCAGCTGTATCTTCGGCTCCTGACATTCTTTCTTCCATCTCTTGTATTCTGTTGATGATGCTTACCTTTGTAGTTCCCGATCTTTTCTCTATGTTCTCAAGCTCCTGGTTTTTCTCTATTTGTGTTTTCTTTATTGATTCTAATTCTGTTTTCATGTCTTGCACCATTTCCTTCATCTGTTTGAGTGTGGAGTCCTGCTTTTCAATGACAACTTCTATTTTTTTGTCCGTTTCCTCTATGTATCACTAATTGTGCCTCTACTTCTTTGGGTATAATTGCCTGTATTTCCATGAGAGCTTTGTTTATTTCTTCTTTATTTGCCTTCATTTGTGTGGACATTTCTTTGAGAGCTTTGTGCATTTCTTCTTTGTTTGCCTGAATTTTCGTGGTCATTTCTCTGAGAGCTCGATTTGTTTCCTCTTGATTCGTCTCGATTTCTTTGGCTATTTCTCTGAGGGCTTTGTTCATTTCATCTTTATGGACCTCTAATAGCTGGAGAAACATAGTTTTGAGGTCGTTTTCTTGTATATATGGTGAATTGAAATGACCATTGTTTTGGGGGGTTGCTGGTGAGGTCATTATGTCCTGATTTTTGTTGGGTGTGTTCTTACGTCTGCCTCTAGCCATCTGGTTATTTATAACCCTCACTGTTTGTTCCTAGAGTTTGTAGTTCGGGCTATGATCGTCTCTTTCTGTTTTCTGGACTGTTTTTTCAGGAAGATGAGAGAGGTTCACTGGTTTGGGAGTGTGCGTTGTGGTTTCAGTTTTGCCTAAGTAAGGAATGTGATGCTGGCGCTATTTGCATTCGCTTTTAGCGGGCGCAGTGTGCATGCGCAGATTATTTGACTATTGCAGTGGCCTTCAGGCCACTGTTATGCAGTTCTGTCTGAGATCCAGGAATTGTTTGCCTGGATTACCCTGGTGGACCCACAAGGCAGAGGCTCCAACGTTGGGGTCACTATCCCAATAATCCCTATGATGCCCACACTAGGGGTGTGGGTGGCAGGGATCTCGTCTGGTTGCTTCTGTGGAGAGGCCCTGGGTCTGGGGCAAACTCTCCCTAGAAGGCTCACTCACTCTCTTGCAGAACCAGTTGGAATGCACAGGGGTTCCCCTTCCTCTCTACTCTCTGATTTGCTCCTGCTGTGGAAAATGCGTGGTAGGCTAACAGTCAGCTCTGTGACACTGTGGCCGCCAGACTTGGTGTCCACCTTTCCTGTGTGCTGCCTCTCTGTCCTTTCCCTCTGCCAGGAGGGGTTATGTTGACTGTTCTCAGGGTAGCACGGGAAAGAGTTGGGTTGAGTGTTCTCAATCCCAGATCCCGGGCCCAGATCTCTCTGCCAGAAGCAGCCTGGTGGTAGAACCTATGTTTGCTGAACCCAAGAGAGTACCAGGTAGGGTTGAGTGTCCTCAGATCCAGAGCTTGGGTTTCTCTGCTAGGGGCTGCTGGATGTGCTGGAGATGGGGTGCTGTGTCCTGTGGCAGGCTGCCACTCTGTCCTTCCCCTCTGACCTTCCCCTCTGCTAGGGCAAGCTTATGGAGGGGCTCTCAGGTGAGTGCCAGAAGGGGTTGGGACTTCTCAGTCTAGATCCTGAGCTAGGGGTTTCCCTGCCAGGGGTCAGGGGGCCGCTGGTGGTAGGACTTGGTGCTAGACCTTATTGTGCTGGACGCAGGAGAATCTCAGGACATGTAGAATGACCACAGTCCCAGATCCCAAGCTGTAGTTTGTTTGCTAGGAGCGGCCGGCAGCATTGGAGTTCCAGCACTGTGAAGCCGCTGTGCGCCTCTTTATCCTTCCGCTCCGCCTTGGCAGGGTTATGGCATCGGAGTTTGGGGGAGTGCCTGAAAGGATTGGGTGTTCTCAGCTCGGATCTCGGGTTGGGGTACAGACAATGTGGTCTGTGGCAGATTTTGCTGGACACCTCCTGCCTCCTCCGAAGAGGGAGTAGAGATTTTGAGCTGGGCACGCAGCTGTGCAGCCGCTCTCTGCACGGCGGGAGCTCAGTTGTGATGGCAGCGGGTACCTGAGGTCCGCAAGACCTTCCAGGGAAAGACTGGGTGACCCGTGATCAGTCTCGCAACTTTCCTTCCCCATGGGGTTTTCTTGAGACTGGGACTCTCAGTCTCTGGCACCCTTGTGCCCACCAATCAACCTAGGAAAGTGGTCGGGACAAGCAGGCTTGCGGCTCCAGCCTGGAGACCCAAAGCCTGCGTTAGCCGGGTTCTCTTCCGGGTTCTGGCTGGGCAGCTGAGAGTGGACCCAACTGATTCCCACGCCGTGGGAGCCTCCCCTCACCTGGGAAACACGATAGGCTGTTGTTTTAGGGCCCAGAGTTCAGTCTCCTGGTCGCTGCATGGAGAGTGTTGTCCAGCTTCTCAGACATGGTGTTCTCTGGCGCTGCCATCTTGGCCCCCCCTCTCCATTCATTTCTTTTTACTCGCTGACTTTTTTTTCATACTTGCTGATGTCTTCTGCCAAAGAGTCTTTTGCAGTTACTGCATTATTAACTCACTGTGCATGCCCCGTGTTTTGCCTTTAGAGCCTTGATTACATTATTCAATTCCCTAATATTAAAACTTCTGTATTAATACATCTGTCTCTAGTAACTCTGAAAAACAGGAGGAGTGGGAATGGTGAAAGAGGAAAATGGCAAACCTCAGTGACAAAGGCACAACTGTGTACTAATAGGAAACATTTCCAGCCAGTGAGCTGCATCCACAGTGCTGCTTGCCCCAGGAAGAAGCTTTACACCGGAGGACTCGCTTCTCTTTACTGCCGCCTTCCGTTGTGTGCTTGCTTAGATTTCTTCTCATTTTCTTAGGCTTTCTACATGGCATGGCTTCTCAGTCCTCAGCTAGGATATCATATTCCATTTTCCTATGGAAGTGACATCATGTAGAAGTGTCATTTGTCCACCCTTTTTTTTTATGGTAAACAGATTTGTGTTTGTTTTGAATAGGTTTTGAAGGGAACTTTAGCTTGATTCAGTAATTTAGGTTGACAGTTTTTTGGGAGTGGGATAGGGTACGGATTTAGGTTTTGTTTTTGCATGAATATAGAAGCTATTCATGTCCTCCCATTGGTTCAGTTTTTCCTTTTGTTTTATTTTGTTTTTCTTTTTGTCCGATTCTATTTCTTGAAAGAAAACCATCACTGCTGTTTGGCGTTTTTATTGTAGACTTTCACAAATTTCGAAGGACCATATTCTGAGGTTTTAAAAAAGTAATGTGTTGGCCAGCAAAAAGGCTCAGCTGATAAAGGAGCTTGCTAGCAAGCCTGACATGTGGAGCAAAATCCCCAGTTTCCACCTGTGGAACGAGAGAACCAAGACCTACATGTATGCAGGTGCCCTGCCTCAGACAGATCAATGAGGAAATAAATTATAGAAGGAATGTTAACATGTTTTATATGAATATATAGAACACAGATTTAAATTTTTTTTCTGGGTTTGATTACATTATTCATTTCCCTAATATTAAAAGTTAGGAAAAAGCACTTGCCATTCATTATGAACTACATTTTCTTTCATTGCTTATTCTGTCCAGCCTGTATATAAATCTAAGTTTAAAATATAGTAATAACTAAAATACTTGCCCTTAAAATTCCAGCCTAATAATGGCATCCATCATATGATGTGTTTAGAAGTGTGGCCTCTCATTCCTTTCTGTGGAGAGTTTGTGTGGGCTGAGAGACGAGTTCTTAAAATGATTCATCTGAGGACAAGAGATGTTTTTCATAGGAAGACAATTAGTTTTTAGCTTGTCTGATAATCGTATACTAACACACTCTGTGACTGGAAAGATTATTTTTCAAACACCATTCCACAAATGGGCTATATTTGCAATAATATATTGAGCTACTGAGATTGTGTTTCAGAGGGAAATCCGCTTAAAAACAAGGAGTTGCAAGACTAAGAATGAATTACTACTTGGATGTGTATGACTTCAGATCATTTAATTCGACAAAAATTTGAAAATATTTTAATGGCACCATTTGCTACAAACAAAAATTTATGGTATTTATACACGGAGAGCTAACTTCTCATTTAAGTGTATACTAGCGTGTATGTGTGCACGCCTATGTAAAAACCTATTTGAAATAAATAACCGAAATCATATTGCATGTTTGAAGGGACATTTTGTCATTCCAGAAGATTAAACCATGAATAATGCTGTGTTGTATATTTGTGTTTAGATGATCCAGGCAGAGTGTTTGAAGTACTAAAATTATTTTAAATGTAAAACTAATAGATCTTCCCCAACCAAGTTTAAGAATATAATTTGTTGCTGTGTAACCTAGGAAATGCTTTGTCCTAATGTCACACCCTACCTTCCTCCTTAGGAAATGCAAAGGAACATGCAGCACTAAGATCTCACACCTGACACATTCCACTTTTAAAGGCTCAAACAGTCTATACCATTCCTTCACTTGCTTTGGAGAGGTCAGCTTGAAGTGAATTGGCATTCTTCAGAAGAACGAGACCATAGGTTACTTACCACAGGTCTCTTAGACCTGCAGAACACAAAGTATCCAGGAGATCCTCTGGGCATGATTTATGATAACCCGTTATGCTTATCTTGAACAGCTGCCAACTTCGCTGTTTATGTTCTCAGTGTTTCCAGGGGGATTGATTCGAACACCTGCTGTACTGCTGTTTTGAAGCGCTGACTGCTGATAGTTGAGGTCAGGATTAGGACCACCCATGGTGGTCAGCTCTGAAATGGTATTGTAGATTTGCACTTCTCTTCAGTTGGCTGAAGGAGAACCGAATTTTTGTTTTAATATAAAAGAACTCGATAGAGTAGAAGTAAAGCCATCCTTTGTTGGGAGCACAGCATTTGACTCATCTTCATTTTCCCTGGGAATTTTGCATTTCAAAGTCCTGAAATATATTCGGACCTAAGTAAAATGACTGATAATGATTGACTGATACCTACACAGAGTTATGTATGGGTCAAGCCTGTCTGTATTAACTGTGAGATGTAAGCATAAAGGAAGTCATATGCATGAAGAGGTGTTGGGAAAGGGGTGCTAAATGAGTAACACAAATAGAAACAAAGAGGATGCACAACAGAAGAAGGGGAAAAAGGGAACAAGTCAGGAGCCTGGCCACAGAGGGCCTCTGAAGGGCTCTGCCCTGCAGACTATCAAAGCAGATGCTGAGACTTATGGCCAACCTTTGGGCAGAGTGCAGGGAATCTTATGGAAGAAGTGGGAAATAGTAAGACCTGGAGGGGACAGGAGCTCCACAAGGAGAGCAACAGAACCAAAAAGTCTGGGCACAGGGGTCTTTTCTGAGACTGATACTCCAACTAAGGACCATTCATGGAGATAACCTAGAACCCCTGTACAGACATAGCCCATGACAGTTCAGTGTCCAAGTGGGTTCCATAGTAATGGGAACAGGGCCTGTCTCTGACATGAGCTCATGCATGGGCTGGCTCTTTGATCACCTGCTCCTGAGGGGGAAGCAGCCTTACCAGGCCACAGAGGAAATTCAGCCAGTCCAGATGAGACCTGATAGACTAGGATCAGAGGGAAGCAGAGGAAGACCTCCCCTATTAGTGGACTTGGGTAAGGCGCATGCATAGCGAAGAGGAAGGGAGGGTGGGACTGGGAAGGGGTTCACGGTTCATGAATAAAGTGTAATTCATAAAAATAAATAAAAAATAAAATAATAAAAAAGAAACATATAAGGGCTGGGGCTAGAGCTTAGTAGTGGGGTTCCTACCTAAGATGCTCAAGGCCTTGAGTCACATGACAAAAATAGAAAAATAAAAACAAAGTATTTAATTCTTTTAGCCAGGTTCCTTATCAAGGCATATATGTAGGATTTTTTTTTTAGCTAAAATATTTCCATTATAAGCTATATAATTTTTTATCTCTCTGTGATTTATCAAAATATTTTTAAGATTTAAATTAAAATTTATTAAACAGAATTTCTACAGTTATATATAAAGTTTTCTATCCATATAGATAATCTATGTACTATTTTATTATCTTTTATATAATTAAAATACATAAAGCATATTCTCATCAAATACATTTCTATTGAATCAGAATAACTGAACTTACTGACCTAAACTCAAAGCTATGGCTCCTTCCACTTCTGATCTTGTGCCGTCTTTGCAGCACGTTATTTGCACTGGTCTGTGGTGCCAAGTGGAAGGAGAAGCAGATTGCAGGACCAAGCTTGACCCACCAATGGATGGGACTGACTGTGACCCTGGCAAGGTGAGTCTTTGCACTGCCTACAGTAAGTAGGAATATTACATGCAATGGCAAACTTACATTTCCTACCGACAGCCACATACACATCCATCTTAGCGTTAGGCAGATAATTTAAGTATGCTAAAATGCTAGTATTTCATCTTTCTTTAATTGTAATTTATATTTTCTTCATATGAATGATTTTTGGTTAATGTTAAGATGTTTAATTTTCTCTTGATATTGATTACTATCGTGTTCACAGTCAGATATAAATACTACTTTACCTCAAAAATGAACTCGTGCTCTTTTATTAGTCAAATACACAGAAAAAAAAATAAACACAGATAATTACATCATGATAATCTTTCCCACAGCACCAGTACATTCTTTAAATTGTGGTTTTTTTTTTTCCTCAAGAATTCAGCTGTCACAGAGACTGACTAATAATTTTCTTTTTTGTTGTTGTTATATTTGTCTAGTTTAGGTACCAGGATTATACTAGCTTCACAGGAAAATTTGGAATTGATTCTTCCTTTTCCACCCTATTAACTGATTCAAGGATGTTAATATTAGTTCTTCTCTGAAAGTCTAGTATAATACTGCACTGTAACCATTTGGACCAGGGTTTTTGTTGTTGTTGTTATTGTTTGTTTGGTTTGTTTTGTTTAGGCGTTTGCACATGGTGATGAGCATTCCAGTTTCTTGGACTGTGTGAGTTCTTTCCATGTCTATGTGTCTCAGATATTGTAGGAGTCCTCATTCAGAAGACTTTCAAATTTGTTACATTACTGATAATCTTAAATGCCTTTGGTTAGCATGTAACCTCACACCAAATACTATTAGCTTGGCAGATGGTGCAAAACAAGGAACAGAGCCAGGAATTTTCAAAGTTTGTTTTGCCACAGTGATGGGAACTAATTGGTAAGAGTGCTGCCCTTGTAATTGAGTCTGAAAAGCCCCCTACACGATTCTATTAGTAAAATGATTTTGAAGGTGGACATTTATACACCGTTTTAGATGTCATTTTATGAGGTTATAGAAACAACCTTTTTCTTTTTACACTATCACCGTTTACCATGTCTATCCTTTTTTATTAACAATGTGGAAAACAATGAATTAGTAAGCCATGTAGCATGAAACAGCAAGTAGGTGGGTTTTCTCTTATTCACAGAGTTTGCTCAGAATGGAGAGAGAAGAAAGGAGGTTTAAACAGCAACTTGGAATTAGAGTTCCTTGAAAGATTCATTCTAACCTAGTCATTTACCTTCCTGCATGGAGACACTTGAGATTGCTGGGGTCATTGACTACTGGAAACAATGAAGACTTCCACACCCTGACAGTCACTAGGTGTGTGTGCAGAGACCTCCTGTCTGCCCTGCCCCTCTCCCTGTTTCTCCAGGGAGTTCAGAGGGTGCACCCTTGCAAGAGGATGGTCCTGCTGCTTTGACATCTTCATTCTGCACCCGTTCTGTTCTCCCAGTCCCCCGAGGCAGGTCCTCATAAACATTTGGCAACACAGAAATACGACCAGACATTGGAGGGCACATCTTGCCGCAGAAACGATCAATATTATACATGGTCTATTGATGTTTTAGTCAATCAAACTGAGTGTGTAGAAAAGAGAATTTTGACCATTCAAGCCATGTGTCACATTTATTTCTTGAGGTTAAAAAGTACCAAACATGAGGTACAAAATATGGTGCTACCAAACGTATGAAACATGTCGCTAGGAATGCTTTTTTTTGGTAATTTATTGTGTAATAATGTAAGCAAAATCAATGCTTTCCCTAGCAAGGAAACAGTACTGTCTACAAAGCGGAAAAGCAGGTCCTTCTCCTGTGATGCAAAGACCTTGTTGTCTGCATGGTGACAAACCTTAGCTATCATGTGACAGTTTCCTTAAATATCACTGGTTTGTATGTGCATGCTCACTTGCATAGCTGTTTCCGTTTTTCTTCGTACGCCAGATGTGATCTAGTATAAATTATATGCAGACTAAGTCCTAGCGCTTTCCAGAAGACTTCCAGTCTCCTGAGAACTCTCGCCCAGGCTGTCAGTGCCAGCTTGCTGCTAAATGGGCAAGGATCTGTGATATGCACCGGGGAAAAGTAAACACCCTTCAAGCAGGCCAAGAAGTGTGACCGGCTCAAGTCTGACAGTTTTTGTACTGGGATTTTTCCATGGCTGCCATAACATTATCGAGTGCTTTAAGCTAGCACGTAATACAAGTTTCTGCACTGACCACTCTTTCCTGTTTTCCCTTTTCCCAATTGCATTTTTGCATAAAACTATAGTTTAATTATGAACAGATTTGCAATAGTGACACTCTACCTCCTAAGAGAGGTCAGATCAAAATTCTGACATAACAAAAATATACAGAAAGTGATTAATCTTGGTGGTATCAGCAGTTCTCAATCTTTCAAGTGGGTCACCTAAGACAATCAGAAAACACAGACATTTACATTGTGACCCATAACAGTAACAAAATTACAGTTATGAAGCAGCAAAGAAAGTAATTGTATGGTTGACAGTCATCCCAACATGAGGGACTGTATTAAATGGTCACAACATTAGGAGGTGGAGAACCACTGACTTATATAAGAATATCAACTGAGTGTAAGCTATATTATATTTCTCTAAAAGTAGCCAAAAAAAAAATCCTCAAAAATACTTTTAAATCAAGACATTAAAATCTGAGTGAATGGAACTTTGCTTTGTGAAAACACATTAGCAGCATTTGTGATGGCTTTGATCAGCTTTTCTGATTACTGTGGCAACCACTAAGGATCCCTTTTGCATTGTACTCTGTGCTTTGCAAGATGGCTTTATGCTGGGTAAGATTCCTTTGCACCTTCAACATGAGCAAGATGAGACCCAGAGCATTTCTGTACTTTCTTCAAAATCCTTTTCAAATCTTGCCCCCCGCCCCTCCCCGGTGCAGCAAGCCATCCAGGGTCAGAAAGATCAACTTTCCCAGCTTTACTAATTTATAATCACTGCTCTAAATGGTCCTAACAATGTAACATGTTATTCATGGTATGATGCTGTGGCCTTGTACCTGTTTCCCATGTCCAACATCTATGTGATCAGTTTTCAGGAGAAATTATAGTATTCTTCTCTGCCCATCCTATCATTCCCCAATAACCATAGTAATAACTACTCCTGTCTACCTACCCTATCATTCTTCAAAACCCATAGAGGTAACCCCTTTCTTGGTTATTGGTTTAAGTTCATGAAAAACACACATGAATTAAAAAAAAAAATAAGCCAAATGTTCCCTTTCATTCTCATGGTAACACTTCCCAGTTAAATTAGGTACAGAGTTTGAAATTGAAATGCAGAATTCCACAACCCAATCGCTCAGGCCTTTTTCAAATACACTTGACTGTCAGATGAAAGCAAACTCTAAAGTTTGCTGAAACATATGCTTCAGCCTAGTTACAGAGGAATAATTATTGCTGTTTATTCATACTCAAACATGGCTGCATTGGCATCTTTTCGTTTGGGGGTTTGTTTCCCTGATTTCCTCTTTTATTCAGTTTCACAGAATGTGTTAGCTTTTCTCTTCTGCTTTTGCAAACTCAGGTCCCCTCTCCACTGATTCTGTTCTTCCTCCCTCACAGCGCTGGGTTTTCTGCACTGTGATAGCCAGTCTTGGAGCAGTGTTTTCATGCCGTGACTGTTAATGACCCCAGAGCTACGAGAGTGGGCCTTGATACTACAAGTGCCAGCTAACTTTTATCTTTTGCAGTGTTCATGTTTGGTACTTGGGCTGCCGTAGACCTAACTGACTTGCATTCATTCCAGTGACTGTATAAACCAGTGAATGATTTTCAGTTGTGCCCTGATTTGTTCACCTAAGACATGACTTTTGGAATAGTGGTGTAAGGCTGGAGAATGCACCCGCAGGACTCCTGCACCCGAGCAATTGGCTGGAGAGTGGAGCACGTGGAGTTCCTGTAGTCGAAGTTGCAGTTCTGGGGTCAGCAGTCGAGAGCGCAAGTGTCCTGGGTAAAGTCACAGCTCCTGGTTTGGGGGAGGGCATATGGCCAGCAGATTTGAAATACAGAGCTTTTACCACCTGTAGATCATAATGGACAACAAAAGAAACTGTTACAACTGTACTACTGCCTCAAATTGCTTACCAAAAATAAAAGCTCTCCTTTAAGAAGAGAACAATGATTAGGCTTTCTAAACATGAATAATGAATCTACAAAAGGAGACTATTCATGAGTAAGTCAAAGGAAATACACTTAAATGAGCAGGATCGACATTGCAAGAGTCAAGAAACAGTCAGAGGGAGTAGGAGGAAGGCAAGGGGATGGTGGGACTTCAGAAAGGCAAAGGATGAGAGCAAAGTTAACGTAAGCTAAAGATAAAAAACAAAAACAGAAAGAACAAACAAAAACCCGCTTTAGGTCCATGTACCTCGAGGGTCATTAATAGGTCCTCTTGTTCAATGCCTGTACTGCACGTGTAGAGAGCACAAGGAAGTAAGGTCTTCTACTCAAGTCTTTGTGGACCTCCGGACACAGTTCAGTTATATGCAGCAGGAAAGCTTCTGAATTTTCCTGAAAATACGATCGTAACCATCCTCAGACCCAACTGACCCATGGGAAATTCAGCCTATACAGGTTGCACTGAGGCCTGCCCTGGAATTATGCCTTCTGTTTTATATAAGATCAGTTTTCTCATCCATGAATTTTTGAAGGATAATTTGAACATTGAGAAAAAAAAATGTTTCTTTTTTTAATTTTAAATAATAAGCCTCTGGATGTCCTACTCTCCTTGGCCATTTAGTATGTTTGTGCTTTTAAAGAAACATTCTAATAGAAAGGTTATTTTATAAATATGATGGTTTTCACTTTTTAAAGTTGGTGCTTGTGGGGGAAAGGTGAAATTTATTATCTGTACTCTTTTTCTAGGCTAGGTTCTGAAGCAAGGGATTGTAATGGCCCCAGAAAACAATACAGAATATGTGAGAATCCACCTTGTCCTGCAGGTTTGCCTGGATTCAGAGACTGGCAATGTCAGGTCTATAGTGCTAGAACTTCGTACCCACAGCATGTCCTTCAGTGGCAAGCTGTCCTCGATGAAGGTATGGCCACCAGCTGAAATATGTTTTATAGTACTTGTGCTATTTTACAAATTACCTTGTAGTCATTTGTAGACATTCATTGTTTTCTGACTTCACCGGCATATATCAACCACAGAACTAAATATGTTTATTTTAATGTTTTGTTGTGATCAATGACATTGTAACTATTGGAATAACTAAAATAAAAATGTAATGACCACATCATATACACGGGTTAATATGAGGAGCTGGTAAATATATCTAACATTACTGATAGAAGTACTAAATGGTGCAGTCACTCTCGAAAGAAGTTTGGAAGTCTCTAAAATAGTCAAGCATGCAATGAGCAATGGAGAAGTTGAATGCTTGAACACTGGAGTACTGTGCAACCAGTACTACTGAGAGATATAAAACTCGATGGATTTCAGGGTGTCATGCTAAACAAAAAAACACATAAGTCCGTGTGTTACAGTGTGACCCATGGAAGTAACAGTGGCAAAATTACAGAAAGGAAAGTAGATGATTGGTGCCAGGGACTAGGGTAGTGATAGTGAGAGGTGTGGCAAGAGGCACACTCATGACCTGATGGAATGCTCAGCGCCTTGGCTGTGGCAGTGGCACGTACGCCCAGTCATTTGATAAAATGGCACGGAATAGCACACAGTTAGCACTGCACTCAGGTTTTACTATGTACTTACCTATAGTTATCATGGGGTAGCCTTGGAGGATCCTAACTGAGAAGTTTGTGGGTCATTTCTAAACTATTTTTACAAACTGGAGTAAATCTTTAATTACTTTAAAACGAGAACTTCGAGAGACCTATATGCTACAGCGTTCGTTTAGAATGATTACACATCCTGTGAAGACCTGACGTGGGCTTGAGGAGCACTAGTCAAAATTGGGTGGTATTGGCTTCTCTGGCTCCATCGTGCTGCCAGGATTACCTTTACTATTTCTCATTGTCAAGACGGACCATGATTTCCGGTGTTTCCTTAAGTCTGTTTGAAAGCTTACACTCTGCTGGCTCAGAGTTTTAAAGCTTTAACTCAGCTTTAGCATATGAGCATACAAAAACAAAAACAAAAAAACCACACCACCTCCCTCACCAAAAGAGTAAAATAGTAAAGTGGAATAGAACAGTCTTTTCCACAACATAACAGATAATATAATATAATATAATATAATATAATATAATATAATATAATATAATATAATATAATATAATATAATATA